>NW_028317902.1:8480000-8782500 GCF_062004578.1 Staurois parvus
TAAAATATTAAGCACAAAACAGGATAAAGCCAACAAACAGTGTCCAAACTTACAACTATGGCTGCCACATGCAAACATGCATGCAAACATGCGGTGGCAATGACGTCAGTACTCTAACTCTACCCAATGCGTTTCACGCTCTAGCACATTTTCAGGGGTCCCTTACTCTTACTTATGCTTTTCTGAGTGCTGCAATTTTCTCTGCACTTTAATTTTTGCTCTCTTGAAGAGCTCGAAGCACCACTGCTATTCAAAGCTTTCAGGTATGTCAGATAGCATGTTAGCCACAGAGTGCTGCATCCTCTTCCACTAGTCACTATATAACCACATGATACAGTAGTGATGTGGTAATCAGAGGGAGGAACCACAGCACCCTTTATTTGCTGAGCATGAATGATACAACACCATATGCCCAACAGCAAATATTAGGTGTTCCAAGAGATATAACAGGACCCCCTTTTGACATGTAAGTGCAGTGTTGACAGAATTTAGTTCTTGTGCACCATTGGTCTACTATGATGTGAGACAGGACTTGGGGGACTGAGGAGTTTATATGCCACTAACAAGCAAAGGAAACCTGCTAACCCTTTGGTGAAACTTAAGCTGGCCATAGATGGATCGAATCTTGGCCAGTTTAGCAGGGACCTGCAGAGATTAGATCCATATATGTGCACACTGATTGTACCCAAGTCGATTCATCGACCAGCCTGTCATATTTTTTAGCGTGCGATTACTGCTGGTGGCTATACCTGCTAGCAGTAATCATTGTGTTCTGCCAGTCAATCAGGCTACCCATGCTTCCCAGCCAGCAGAACACAATAGCACTGCGGTAGGCATTCCCCCATCAGCACTGACTGTGTTGATGGAGTATTCAAGTGATTTTCTTTCCTTCCACCTGTGCACCCCACTGCATTGGTACAATCAATAACAGCCCAGAGTTGGGCTTTAAAGAATATTGTAGGCTGAAATCTAATTTCCAATTATCCCTATTCTGTTAAAAGGCACATCCACGCAGAATCCAGACTCTTATACATGTTTGATCTTATTGTTTACTTACAGTATTAGTGAATAATAACTACAGAATCCAAATTATCATTATAAATTCTTAAAGGAATTTAGGAACAACATGACCTCTAATTTATCAGATTGTAGAAGCTTGGCAGAATGAGTTTAACTGACAAACGGGAAAATTACCTTACCTGTTTTGCTTTGCTACTAATTTCCACAGAGATATCCCCTGCTGAATTTCCAATTCCCACCACTAGAACATTCTTCCCTTGGTAATGTTCGGATTTTTTATAGAAACGGCTATGGATGTATCGACCTTTAAATTTTTGTATATCTGCCAAGTGTTAAAAGAAACAAGTTATGTTTTTCCATATATTACGTTCACATTTATATTATTGGCAATTCACGTCCCATAGGAATAAAAAGTGTATATCATCTATTCACTTTGGCTATTTCCTGAACCATCTGTATGCAGTTTGGAATAAATGGTTCCGCAACATTTCCTGTATATCTGTGCTATAAACCAACAGTTATGGAGGTAAGGCCCAGGAGCACATCACCTTAACTCCCTTTTCATACTTTCTCATTGCAGCCCAAGCTCTACACCATAAAAGCCCTTGCTTTTATGATAGCCACCAAGCCTATAATAGGTGTACAGGCAGTCCCCGGATTATGAACAAGATAGGTTCTGTAGGTATGTTCTTAAAGTGTTACTATACCCACAGGGGCGGACTGACCATTTGGAAACTCGGCACTGCCCGAGGGCCCGGGGTCAGTAGTGGTCCCCATGAGATGCCCCAGGGACCTTTTTCATAGGCTTTTTTGAGTTTGAGCAAGGACACAGGGGCTGCATGATCCCCTATTGCCCGGGGGCCCCATGAGTTGTCAGTCCGCTCCTGTATACCTAGGACCTTGAATTCACTTATCTGGTCTCCCACAGTATACAAAGCATGAAAATGCAATTATTTTAGTAAATATAAACCGCAAAATACAAATTCTCATCAGCATTTAGTGCAGTGTTGTGACTTCCATCAATGTCCAGCTTGAGCTCTGCTCAAAACATGTAGGAGGAGTTTTCATTCTCTTCTCACTGCCCTATGAGATTGCATAACCCCTGACCCTCTGTCTGGACAGTGCTGATCACATGCACCCTCCCAAGAAAAAGAAAAACTTTCTAGCAGTACACACCAAACTAAGCATGTGCAGATTGTCCCCGAGAAGATGAAATAGGGAACGTGGAAGAAGGGGAGGATCAAGGAAGACAGGATCAAACATCCTTTTTACACAATGCAGAGTATTAACACCATATACAGACTGATATTACTGTTGTGGGTTTAGTAATGCTTTAAGTTGAATATGTATGTACGTTTTATGAAAAAGCACAACTTGACAGGTTATGGTGAGCTAGGCCAAGAAGAACCAAAAAGACTTCTGCTTTTCAAAAAAATCTTATAACTTGTCATACCATTCAAGGTATAAAGCATTTTTTCAGCCTACTGATTTCTAAATACTGTAAATAATGTCTATAACAACATTATCATTTTTTCACAAATAGTTTTGTTTAAATTAATTTATTTAAACAAAGTGATGTTAAAGTAATGTTAAATGTATTTTTTTTGCATTACAAACATATCTTACTTACTTGCTCTGTGCAGAGATTAGGCACAGAGCAGTCCTGATCCTCCTTTTCTTTTGTCCAGCTTGCTATGGGGACACCCAAGCAGGCTCGTTCCCAAGCCACTGCTCTCATACAAGAAGGAAAACAAGCGAGCGCACGATAAGATATAAAGCAGCTAGCATGAAAGGATAAACCCCTATATCCTCAAAAAATGAATAAATGGTAAAATGCAGCGCTATATAATAAATCAATGATCAAATAAAGTGACAAAAGTGACTAGAACAGAAGTGAAGCGCATATAGTTATGCGCTAATGTGAACAGTATGCCATAAAGTGTCTCACCAAGCATAGAATGGTGATTAAATATATATATATATATATATATATATATATATATAAGTGACAATTGTGAATAATCCAACATGTATGGAATCAAAAATAATAATAATTAAAAAATAGATAATAAATATAAATAAAGTCCAAAAAAACTATGCTGGTGACTCCGTTCTAAGGGATTGCTGTATGAATACACTCACCAGAAGCGCATGTACAGTATATTGCACATAAAATCATATCAAACTCCTTTGCGGTGGAAGTAGGTAAGAAACTCCAAAAGCTTTTTACAGCATACAGGGAAGACTCCAGACCACCAAACACTGGTCTCTAACAGCATGCAGGGATGGCTCAAAGGGTCCCTCTCCAACATAAATGGAAGCTGCCAAAAACAATGTATACCACCCTAAGGGAAATGGTTTGCAAAAACAAGCCACAAACAAGAGTGCTAATAGTGTAGTATTCTTTATTCAGTGGTGAAAGTAAAAAAATCCACGTGGATATGTTAAAACAAGAGGCTGGCAGCTGTAACACTTACAAAAATGGCCGCCGGCCCTCCATGTGGACTCGGCTGCGTGACGTCAGTACGACAGGCTCCTCCCTAGGGAGAATGCATGAAGGTAAAAAAAAACTCAAGCCTTTACGACCACTTTTAAGTATATATGGAGTCAAATAAAGAAAAAGAAAAAGAAAGAAAGAAAAAAAAACTAATGGTATAAAAAATCTTTTCATTAAAAGAATTGTGTGTATACCCTATTTTTGTAGTTTTAGTGAGCTGTCATGTTCTCTGCAAGTCCCTCTTCCTGAATGTGGGGAACATGTCTGAGGGCAGGTAGAGAATGAAGTTTAGGGCAGTGGGGAAAACTGTTGTCAATCAAGAAGAGCAGAGATGGTGGTGGGTGGCAGAAAGGCCACGAAGGACTACAGGCAAAAGCCATGCATCAGCATAGTGTTCTTTATCTCCTATCATAAAGATGAAAAACGTAACCTATCCACACCAACATACAGTTGTGGCCAAAATTATTCAACCCCCAATGCTGTAAAGGGGTTTAGGGACTATAGTGTACATTTGGAATTGTATTCAGAATCAAATCCTACAAGGACGTTGTAACTACCCAAATGCAACTAAAATGACATCAATTGTTTATGTAATACAGTAGTAAATGGTTCTTATGTGGTTTCTTCATTGCCACAATTATTCAACCCCTTAAAGACTACCACTCTGAAGAACAGAGGTTCATACAGGTGCTTTCCATCAGGTATTGAAAACACCTGTGGATGTCACCGAGCAGCAATCAAGCATAATAAGCACCAATTAGGCAGCTTTAAAATGACTGTGATACTCAGCTCCTTCTAGACATTTACTGGTGTGGTTACAAACATGGTGAAGGCAAGAGAATGGTCCAGGAAGACAAGAGAAGAGGTGATTTCTCTTCACAGGAAGGGCAATGGCTATAAGAAGATTGCAAAGATGTTAAACATACCAAGAGACACCTTAGGAAGCATCATTCGCAAATTCAAGGCAAAGGGCACTGTTGAAACGCTACCTGGTCGTGGCAGAAAGAAGATGCTGACTTCGACTGCTGTGCGCTACCTGAAGCGTAGAGTGGAGAGAAGTCCCCGTGTGACTGCTGAGGAACTGAGAAAAGATTTGTCAGATGTGGGTACAGAAGTTTCAGCCCAGACAATAAGACGCACACTGCGTAATGAAGGCCTCCGTGCCAGAACTCCCAGGCGTACCCCCTTGCTGTCTCCAAAGAATAAGAAGAGTCGACTGCAGTATGCCAAAAGCCATGTGGACAAACCACAAAAGTTGTGGGATAGTGTTCTGTGGACTGATGAAACAAAATTAGAACTGTTTGGGCCCATGGATCAACGCTATGTTTGGAGGAGGAAGAACAAGGCCTATGATGAAAAGAACACCTTGCCTACTGTGAAGCATGGTGGAGGGTCAATCATGCTTTGGGGCTGTTTTGCTTCTGCAGGTACAGGGAAGCTTCAGCGTGTGCAAGGTACCATGAATTCTCTTCAGTACCAGGAGATATTGGATGGAAACGTGATGCAGTCCGTCACACACCTGAGGCTTGGGAGACGTTGGACCTTTCAACAGGACAATGATCCCAAGCATACCTCCAAGTCCACTAGAGCATGGTTGCAGAGGAAAGGCTGGAACATTTTGGAGTGGCCATCGCAGTCACCAGACTTAAATCCGATTGAGAACCTCTGGTGGGACTTAAAGAAAGCAGTTGCAGTGCGCAAGCCTAAGAATGTGACTGAACTGGAGGCCTTTGCCCATGAAGAATGGGCGAAGATACCCGTAGATCGCTGCAAGACACTTGTGTCAAGCTATGCTTCACGTTTAAAAGCTGTTATAACTGTAAAAGGATGCTGTACTAAGTACTAAGATTGAATGTCACTTGGGGGTTGAATAAAACTGATAATGCTGTGAGCACAGAAAAGACATTTGTGGTTATTTCATTATAACTGTTATGTTATATTTGTCTGACCTACAAGTGCCTCTTTAATGTAAATGTAAGCAAGATGACTGAATGATCAAAAGCAATGTCAAACTGGCCAAAACACTCAATTTCAGTGGGGGTTGAATAATTTTGGCCACAACTGTACATTTGCTTCTGTAATTGGCATGGTCAGAATGCAGCAGGAATCAAAAGGAACTAGGGAGATCAATGAGAGAGTATTTTCATAAGGAGGAATATGTACAACAATCATTTTAGGAATGGAATGCATTACTTGAATAACAATTATACAGCCTATATACACTTCAAATACAGAAAGGTTTAGTTTGAGGCTCATTGTGCAATGGGCTTTGTGTTTGTTATAAGCTGCATATTTCAGTGTCCAAGTTTTAATGTAAACTATAATATGGGCTCTGCATTCCCATATATATATATATATATATATATATATATATATATATATGTATATGTGTGTGTGTGTGTGTGTGTGTGTGTGTGTACATTTTGTTGCCATGCTTTTTCACATAGGTACATATATCTCTAATTTGTAAAGCCATTGGGGTTGATTTACGAACACAGGAGAGGGAAAAATCTGGTGCAGCTCTGCACAGTGGCCAATCAGCTTCTAACAGCTTCTTCAATTATGTTTTGACAATAAAACATGAAGCTGACTGCTTTCTGTCCAGAGCTGCACCAGATTTTGCACTTTCCAGTTTTAGTAATTCAACCCCATTGTGTTGTTACATCATCTCATTGTGGACCATATCATGCTGCTTATTATCTGGATGGTTTCATAGCTGAAGCTGATACTACTGTAGAAGCATGTCCCTTTTATCACCATACTCAGATGCATGCATGGACTACTTTAGGTCCTGTTCCTACGACCTCTTGAGTTGCCACACTCTCCTGGGCTCCTTAACATGTCCAGGGAGCATATATGTTCCTAAATTCCACCAGCAGCAGTTCACAAAGAGCACATGTGATGAGGTAGAGGTAGCTGGGCATGTGATCTGCAGCCATTTGTATGGTTCTTCACTGTATACCTCAGTGTGCAGGCAGCCAGGTAGAAGCCTATAAGTGGGAAAAGAAGGGGCTAAAGAAAGAAAGTTTCATAAAGGACCACGCAGCTTATCAAAAATTGGCTTTAATAGAAAAAATGTGTATGCATCCCACAACAGACATGTAAGGTGAACAACCACCACCGACACTTCACTAAATTGGCATACTTTAGCTCTACATGTGGACCTTTTGCTGATCATTTATCATTTATCATTTACCACAAAGATCTGAGTGAATTCCCCATCCGGGCAGCTCACAGGACTTAATTTTCCACTCCTGTAATTTGATAGGCTTTTCTATGATTCAGGACATTCAGTGTTCATAATAGGCAAAACCACAGCAACTATTCAGTTACTATGGCTGCAGCACTTTCTATGTGATCCTCTATATTTTTGAATCCATCATTCCAATCTATACCCATGCATGCATGTGTGTGGTTGGTTGAGTAGCTGCCTGGGTGTTTAGACAACATTTAGTGAAGCGTCGGTGGTGGTTGTTCACCTTACATGTCTGTTGTGGGATGCATATACATTTTTTCTATTAAAGTTTTGGTGACCACACCCAATGTTAATTTACTTATTTGGGGTGGAGTCAGCAATCATCTGGTGCGCCTTTATGCAGGATTATGTATACCCCCTAACTCTTCCTGCATTGGCTATAGAGGCTTGTGGCGTACCTGTTTTGTACATTGAGCCAAGTAGGAGCCCCTAAGCATGCAACTTGCAAAGAAGACCCAGCCACTGTGGAGATAATTTCTCCAGCTGCTACCAGAGTACTGCTCTTCAAGTAGGGTGACACTGCATTTCCAGCCACTCACCTGTGTTACCAGTACTGAGACTCCTCTAGTCACTCGCCTGTGTTATCAGGCCTATGATCCCTTCAGCTGTTCACCTGTGTTACCAAACTGTGAGGAATGCTGTCTGTATGGATAAGCAAAGGCATGAAGAAGAGTTTTTCTCTTGTCTGTTACTGCAAAGCCTTCTAGAGACTGTGTTGTGCTGTCACTTACTGCCCTGACTGAGCTGCAGGGACGTTGCTTTGAGGAATTCCTGTTTGCACAGCTTCAAAATCTGTTAACATTCTTCTGTTCTCTATGTATACTTTTTACCATTCTAACCTGGTTTGCAAACGTAATCCCTCTGTGCACCTATTCAGTAAACCTAGGGTTAGAGTTATCCTCTGTCTTATCATTTGGATGATTTGTGATTCTTTATATATATACAGTCAGGTCCATAAATATTGGGACATCAACACAATTCTAACATTTTTGGCTCTATACACCACCACAATGGATTTGAAATGAATCGAACAAGATGTGCTTTATCTGCAGACTGTCAGCTTTAATTTGAGGGTATTTACATCCAAATCAGGTGAACGATGTAGGAATTACAACAGTTTGCATATGTGCCTCTCACTTGCTAAGGGACCAAAAGTAATGGGACAATTGGCTTCTCAGCTGTTCCATGGCCTGGTGTGTGTTATTCCCTCGTTATCCCAATTACAATGAGCAGATAAAAGGTCCAGAGTTCATTTCAAGTGTGCTATTTGCATTTGAAATCTGTTGCTGTCAACTCTCAAGATGAGATCCAAAGAGCTGTCACTATCAGTGAAGCAAGCCATCATTAGGCTGAAAAAACAAAACAAACCCATCAGAGAGATAGAAAAAACATTAGGCGTGGAAAAAAACAACTGTTTGGAACATTCTTAAAAAGAAGGGACGCACCGGTGAACTCAGCAACACCAAAAGACCCGGAAGAGCACAGAAAACAACTGTGATGGATGACCAAAGAATTCTTTCCCTGGTGAAGAAAACACCCTTCACAACAGTTGGCCAGATCAAGAACACTCTCCAGGAGGTAGGTGTATGTGTGTCAAAGTCAACAATCAAGAGAAGACTTCACCAGAGTGAATACAGAGGGTTCACCACAAGATGGAAACCATTGGTGAGCCTCAAAAACAGGAAGGCCAGATTAGAGTTTGCCAAACGACATCTAAAAAAGCCTTCACAGTTCTGGAACAACATCCTATGGACAGATGAGACCAAGATCAACTTGTACCAGAGTGATGGGAAGAGAAGAGTATGGAGAAGGAAAGGAACTGCTCATGATCCTAAGCATACCACCTCATCAGTGAAGCATGGTGGTGGTGGTGTCATGGCGTGGGCATGTATGGCTGCCAATGGAACTGGTTCTCTTGTATTTATTGATGATGTGGCTGCTGACAAAAGCAGCCGGATGAATTCTGAAGTGTTTCGGGAATATTATCTGCTCATATTCAGCCAAATGCTTCAGAACTCATTGGACGCCGCTTCACAGTGCAGATGGACAATGACCCAAAGTAGACTGCAAAAGCAACCAAAGAGTTTTTTAAGGGAAAGAAGTGGACTGTTATGCAATGGCCAAGTCAATCACCTGACCTGAATCCGATTGAGCATGCATTTCACTTGCTGAAGACAAAACTGAAGGGAAAATGCCCCAAGAACAAGCAGAAACTGAAGACAGTTGCAGTGGAGGCCTGGCAGAGCATCACCAGGGATGAAACCCAGCGTCTGGTGATGTCTATGCGTTCCAGACTTCAGGCTGTAATTGACTGCAAAGGATTTGCAACCAAGTATTAAAAAGTGAAAGTTTGATTTATGAATAGTATTCTGTCCCATTACTTTTGGTCCTTTAGCAAGTGGGAGGCACATATGCAAACTGTTGTAATTCCTACACCGTTCACCTGATTTGGATGTAAATACCCTCAATTTAAAGCTGACAGTCTGCAGTTAAAGCACATCTTGTTCATTTCATTTCAAATCCATTGTGGTGGTGTATAGAGCCAAAAATGTTAGAATTGTGTCGATGTCCCAATATTTATGGACCTGACTGTATACCAACAAAAGCGTAAAGAGTATGTAAACCCAACATTTCATATTCCTGATATGTGCCTGCTGTACCATGTACTTGTAAGAAACAGTATACTGTTCTCTGTGTATTGCTTCCTTTGTGTGAAATCTCTGGTGTTCCTGTCAGCCCTTCTGCTTTCCTATTACAAACTGACCACACTAAGCAGGAGAACACACCGTGGTCAGTTTTATAGCTATTCCTGGAACTGAGCCTACTGTCCGCCAATGATCAGACTTGTCCTGTCAACCCCCCCCCCCTTAGCACAGCCATTCACTGTATTGCTGTTTCTCCTTCCCTGCCTCTTATGCAGCTGAGAACAAAGGAAATTAGATCACTTATAAAAATGGAGAAAAAGGTATTTATAATTTTGTTTATATCTATACAGAAATGTTTTGCCTTTCTTTTCCATTTTAAACTGAATGGGTTGTTTTACAAGGTGAGGGTTTACATATACATTAATTCTGCCTTTGAATCCTATAAACATACAATCACATTACTAGAAAATGGTGAAATCAGCTGAAATCTACTTCAAAAGTATTTGGAAAAAAATTTGAGGCATAGATATTCATTATAGCAGTGTGAACTTTGATGTGTAACATCTGGTAAATTATAACAGTTCATCAGTTGTCAGCCTTTGCAGTCATATGTAAAAATATGTATTCTAAGTTGTTATACTTTATTTACTGTAATTTTTTAGTAAGCTAAAATGCCAGGAAAGCCATAGTAATTTATGGTCAATTTTATTTTATTGTCTACAAGTTTTAGGCTGTCTTTGCACCAATGCATTGCAGTTAATACAAGATGCGTGTTAACAGGCAGTATTGTGAAATAAAGAGGTAAGTAAATTACAATCCTCTGTTGGCTTTAGATTCTACTATTCTACCTTTTAACCAATTTACTTATCCCACCACTCTATCTGTCATATATTTTGGCAGTCCACCAAAAGAATACTGGGTATTTCACGGCATACTAGATTTACACCGTTAGGGTCGAATAGAGAATTTCCCAAAATTTCACAAGTGGTAGGATTTTTAAGATTGGAACATGCAGGGATTACTACCCTGATGCAACTGTATTCAAATGGAGTCTTGGAAACATAACAACAACTTTGTATTGACTATAAATTAAACCAAAATGGTATTTTCAATATTTACAACTAAGACATGCTTAGAAGACTCAAGGTTTGGTTCCAACTTTCTCTTTTTCTTCTGTCCCTATCTTGGATAGTTTAGTTTGTGCAAATAATACTAAGGGCCTCGTTACTAGGGTATATTATTATCCAAACTGCTTCCTAACTTTATTAATCCATGTAGACAAGGGAGACAGATATTTATGTGCCCTTAGGTGACACATGGAACCAAATATTACAGAATGTACAACAGCTTTCAATGCCTCCAAGTTTTTAATCTGTATAGGGCTTATTGTACTCCGGAGCTGCTGTATATGGTGGGCATGAGAGAAATTTCTGAATGCATAAGATATACTCAATCTCCTGGCTCCTTTATACAAATGTTATGGAGGTGCCCAAAACTATATCGATATTGGCAGGAAGTGATAGATAAGTTAAACTATGTATACGATACTGTGTTGACTCTAGATCCCGATCTATATCTTTTGGGGTATGTAAACTCTAATAACCTGGATTATGACCAGGTAGTGGCTATTGTGAAATCACTTTTTATAGCTTGTAAGTATATAGCCTTTCGTTGAGTTTCACCGTACCCTCCTACTCTTGGGGCTTGGATCTGGGAAATATATAGACATGTAATGTTTGAAAAATATACTTATACCGAATGCCTTTCGGAAGTTTGAAAAAGTGTGTCAAAAATGGATAGATGCATCACGTTCCAATTTTAAATCTAATTCTAGTTAACATTAAAGGCTGAGTAAGTTATTAGTAGAGCGGGATGGCTTATGGTGATATTTTTATATAATATTTGCTATGGAACATTTTCTCTACATTTCTAAATGTTTCTGAATATTTTGGAATATCTTTAAATACCTCTGAAAAAATAGATGATGATTAGAGATGAGCGAATCGAAGTATCCGAAGTGGAATTCGAGACGAATATCGGAAAAATTTCGATTCGTGCCGAATCCGAAAAATAGCCTAATTCGGACGCGCGAATCGAAATTTTTCAGAAAATGGCGGCTGACATGTGCGGCGACGGAGCGGGGATGTCTGGGAAGGCGCGCAGACAAGGCGCGCTGACCCATAATGCATTCCTCAACTACATGTGATCGCATCAGCCAATCAGCAGCCAGCCAGCCAGCACTGTGTAATGGTCGAGCTATAAATAGCGGCCATTTTGGAATTCTTCATTTGCCTGCAGTTATTGAACAGAGGCAGACCGCTCTGTACTAGGGACAGGGACAGAGTTAGGGCCACAGAAACGATAATTGGGGACAGAGAAAAGTTACTTAGGGACAGAGAACCATTACTCAGGGACACAGACTTGTTAATGAGGGCCACAGAATCGTTATTTAGGGACAAAGAAACGCTAGTTAGGGCCACAGAATTCATACTCAGGGACAGACAGAATTGTTACTCAGTGCCAGAGAATTGTTACTTAGGGCCACAGAAACGTTATTAGGGCCACAGAATTTTTACTCAGGGACAGACAGAATTGTTACTGAGTGCCAGAGAATTGTTACTCAGGGACAGACAGAATTGTTACTGAGTGCCAGAGAATTGTTACTTAGGGCCACAGAAACTTTAATTAGGGCCACAGAATTTTTACTCAGGGACAGACAGAATTGTTACTGAGTGCCAGAGAATTGTTACTCAGGGACAGACAGAATTGTTACTGAGTGCCAGAGAATTGTTACTTAGGGCCACAGAAACTTTACTTAGGGCCACAGAATTTTTACTCAGGGACAGACAGAATTGTTACTGAGTGCCAGAGAATTGTTACTCAGGGACAGACAGAATTGTTACTGAGTGCCAGAGAATTGTTACTCAGGGCCCCAGAAACTTTACTTAGGGCCACAGAATTTTTACTCAGGGACAGACAGAATTGTTACTGAGTGCCAGAGAATTGTTACTCAGGGACAGACAGAATTGTTACTGAGTGCCAGAGAATTGTTACTTAGGGCCACAGAAACTTTACTTAGGGCCACAGAATTGTTACTTGCACAGACACAGAATTGTTACTCGCACAGACACAGAATTGTTACTGAAGGCCACAGAACTGTTACTTAGGGCCACAGAATTGTTACTCGCACAGACACAGAATTGTTACTCGCACAGACACAGAACTGTTACTGAGGGCCACAGAACTGTTACTTAGGGCCACAGAATTGTTACTCGCACAGACACAGAATTGTTACTCAGGGCCACAGAACTGTTACTTAGGGACAAAGAAACGCTAGTTAGGGCCACAGAATTCATACTCAGGGACAGACAGAATTGTTACGGAGTGCCAGAGAATTGTTACTCAGGGCCACAGAAACTTTACTTAGGGCCACAGAATTTTTACTCAGGGACAGACAGAATTGTTACTGAGTGCCAGAGAATTGTTAGTCAGGGACAGACAGAATTGTTACGGAGTGCCAGAGAATTGTTACTCAGGGCCACAGAAACTTTACTTAGGGCCACAGAATTTTTACTCAGGGACAGACAGAATTGTTACTGAGTGCCAGAGAATTGTTACTCAGGGACAGACAGAATTGTTACTGAGTGCCAGAGAATTGTTACTTAGGGCCACAGAAACTTTACTTAGGGCCACAGAATTGTTACTCGCACAGACACAGAATTGTTACTCGCACAGACACAGAACTGTTACTGAGGGCCACAGAAACTTTACTTAGGGCCACAGAATTGTTACTCGCACAGACACAGAATTGTTACTCGCACAGACACAGAACTGTTACTGAGGGCCACAGAACTGTTACTTAGGGCCACAGAATTGTTACTCGCACAGACACAGAATTGTTACTCAGGGCCACAGAACTGTTACTTAGGGACAAAGAAACGCTAGTTAGGGCCACAGAATTCATACTCAGGGACAGACAGAATTGTTACTGAGTGCCAGAGAATTGTTACTCAGGGACAGACAGAATTGTTACTGAGTGCCAGAGAATTGTTACTCAGGGACAGACAGAATTGTTACGGAGTGCCAGAGAATTGTTACTCAGGGACAGACAGAATTGTTACTGAGTGCCAGAGAATTGTTACTTAGGGCCACAGAAACTTTAATTAGGGCCACAGAATTTTTACTCAGGGACAGACAGAATTGTTACTGAGTGCCAGAGAATTGTTACTCAGGGACAGACAGAATTGTTACGGAGTGCCAGAGAATTGTTACTCAGGGCCACAGAAACTTTACTTAGGGCCACAGAATTTTTACTCAGGGACAGACAGAATTGTTACTGAGTGCCAGAGAATTGTTACTCAGGGACAGACAGAATTGTTACTGAGTGCCAGAGAATTGTTACTTAGGGCCACAGAAACTTTACTTAGGGCCACAGAATTGTTACTCGCACAGACACAGAATTGTTACTCGCACAGACACAGAATTGTTACTGAAGGCCACAGAACTGTTACTTAGGGCCACAGAATTGTTACTCGCACAGACACAGAATTGTTACTCGCACAGACACAGAACTGTTACTGAGGGCCACAGAACTGTTACTTAGGGCCACAGAATTGTTACTCGCACAGACACAGAATTGTTACTCAGGGCCACAGAACTGTTACTTAGGGACAAAGAAACGCTAGTTAGGGCCACAGAATTCATACTCAGGGACAGACAGAATTGTTACGGAGTGCCAGAGAATTGTTACTCAGGGCCACAGAAACTTTACTTAGGGCCACAGAATTTTTACTCAGGAACAGACAGAATTGTTACTGAGTGCCAGAGAATTGTTACTCAGGGACAGACAGAATTGTTACGGAGTGCCAGAGAATTGTTACTCAGGGCCACAGAAACTTTACTTAGGGCCACAGAATTTTTACTCAGGGACAGACAGAATTGTTACTGAGTGCCAGAGAATTGTTACTCAGGGCCCCAGAAACTTTACTTAGGGCCACAGAATTTTTACTCAGGGACAGACAGAATTGTTACTGAGTGCCAGAGAATTGTTACTCAGGGACAGACAGAATTGTTACTGAGTGCCAGAGAATTGTTACTTAGGGCCACAGAAACTTTACTTAGGGCCACAGAATTGTTACTCGCACAGACACAGAATTGTTACTCGCACAGACACAGAATTGTTACTGAAGGCCACAGAACTTTTACTTAGGGCCACAGAATTGTTACTCGCACAGACACAGAATTGTTACTCGCACAGACACAGAACTGTTACTGAGGGCCACAGAACTGTTACTTAGGGCCACAGAATTGTTACTCGCACAGACACAGAATTGTTACTCAGGGCCACAGAACTGTTACTTAGGGACAAAGAAACGCTAGTTAGGGCCACAGAATTCATACTCAGGGACAGACAGAATTGTTACGGAGTGCCAGAGAATTGTTACTCAGGGCCACAGAAACTTTAAATAGGGCCACAGAATTTTTACTCAGGGACAGACAGAATTGTTACTGAGTGCCAGAGAATTGTTACTCAGGGACAGACAGAATTGTTACGGAGTGCCAGAGAATTGTTACTCAGGGCCACAGAAACTTTACTTAGGGCCACAGAATTTTTACTCAGGGACAGACAGAATTGTTACTGAGTGCCAGAGAATTGTTACTCAGGGACAGACAGAATTGTTACTGAGTGCCAGAGAATTGTTACTCAGGGCCACAGAAACTTTACTTAGGGCCACAGAATTTTTACTCAGGGACAGACAGAATTGTTACGGAGTGCCAGAGAATTGTTACTCAGGGCCACAGAAACTTTAATTAGGGCCACAGAATTTTTACTCAGGGACAGACAGAATTGTTACTGAGTGCCAGAGAATTGTTACTCAGGGACAGACAGAATTGTTACTGAGTGCCAGAGAATTGTTACTCAGGGACAGACAGAATTGTTACGGAGTGCCAGAGAATTGTTACTCAGGGCCACAGAAACTTTATTTAGGGCCACAGAATTTTTACTCAGGGACAGAATTGTTACTGAGTGCCAGAGAATTGTTACTCAGGGCCACAGAAACTTTACTTAGGGCCACAGAATTTTTACTCAGGGACAGACAGAATTGTTACTGAGTGCCAGAGAATTGTTACTCAGGGACACATAATCGTTGAATTAAAGAGTATGTCAGACAACATGCAGAGGAGTGGCAGAGGAGGCAATTTTTTAGGAGCGAGCAGACGTGGCAGCAGAGGAAGGGGTCGAGGCAGCACTATTCGCAGCCAGAGGCCAGTGCTCCCGGTGTCATCCAGCGGTCGTGTCTCCACCGACAACCCTGCCGTCATTGATTGGTTGGCTCGGTCGTCTTCCTCTTCCCAGGTCACCTCTGACACCTACAGCCAACGGTCGGTGGGTACGTCAGACACAACCGTTAGTTGGCATGGCCCGGGAGCAAGCCCACTGAAATCACATGTCCTCTACCTGCCCCTGTCCTTTGCTGTTCCCTCACCAAGCGAAGTATCGCATGCTGTGGGCTCAGCCCCACTGTACAGTGAGGAAGAGCTAACAGAGGGCGGTCAGGAATGGGGGGAGACATCGGCCTTTTCAGCAGCCAGGCGAAGAAGTACTGGCAAGGAGAGTGGCTCTGTAGCCGGTCTAGAGACAGGTCTGTCTCCTGACCCAGACGCAGCCGAGGGGGCTAGTAGTGAGGCGGAGACCGTACCTGATGATGAGGAGGTTGATCGCACTTGGCTGCCTCGTCGTCATCAGGCAATTTCTTCCGCATCATCAGGAGAAGAGGGTGCCAGCTTGGCAGCGAGCGAAACAGTCGGTGGGTTGCCCAGGAGGCAGCAGGGTCGCATCAGTGTCAGTGGAGCCAAACGGCCACGGAGTAGAGCACCAGCTCCACTGCAGCCTACCACCACGGCCAGTAGTGGTGCCGGTGCGCACGGAGGAAGTAGCAGTCAGCCAGTGAGGAGTAGCGGGGGCAAAGTTTCCTACTCGGTGGTGTGGCAATTTTTCGTCAAGCCGCCCGAGGAAGTAAACGTAGCCGTATGTCGACTATGTGGCCAGAAATGCAAGCGTGGCCAGGGGGCCCATGTTGGGACTACAGCGTTGCGTCAGCATATGCAGCGTCACCATTCGTTGGCCTGGGAAAACCGTGATAAAGATACGGCGGTTCTGCCTGCCCCAGCCCCCGCTCCATCACCCGCTCCGTTACTTGCTCCGTCACCCGACGTCGTCAATCACCCTCTATCAGCCAGTCAAGGCTCCAACACCTCTGCTGAGGGGAGTTGTCGCTCGTTGGCATCTTCCGCTCGTTCAGATGCTCCTTCTCCTGCTACTCCTCTTCTCGGATTCCGTCAACAGTCTTTCTTGGAATCCGTTTCCAAGAGACAACAGTTTGCGAGCACGCACCCGACGGTGCAAAAGCTGAACGTCCTCCTGTCCAAGTTGCTGGTGCTGCAGTCCCTCCCTTTCCAACTGGTGGACTCAGCACCTTTCCGAGAAATGATGGCTTGTGCCGCGCCGCGGTGGAGAGTGCCAAGCCGTCATTTCTTTGCCCAAAAGGCAGTGCCAGCCCTGCATTCACATGTAGAAGAGATGGTGGGCCAGTCTTTGAGCATGTCGGTCTCTGCCAAAGTGCACGGCAGCGCCGACGTGTGGAGCTGTAACTACGGTCAGGGACAGTACATGTCATTTACGGCCCACTGGGTGAACGTGGTGCCGGCACAGCCGCACCAGCAACTTGGACAGGTCACAACGCTTTTGCCTCCACGTTTGCACGTCCTTGGTCCAGCAAACATGTCCGCCTCTACCACCTCTTTTTCCGCCGTGTCCTCAGCCGCCACCCCCGTGCCAAGTCCCATTACCCGACCGGCATATCACATGTGCAGGGCGCAACGGTGTCACGCTGTGCTGCACCTGGTATGCCTTGGCGAACGTAGTCACACAGGGGAGGAACTGCTGAGTGTAATGAACAGAGAAATCGACAGATGGCTGTCTCCGCGCAAACTTAAAATCGGAACCATGTTGACCGACAACGGAAAGAACATGGTGTCTGCTCTGCGTCAAGGAAGGTTGTGCCATGCGCCATGCATGGTTCACGTGTTCAATCTGGTTGTCAAGCGGTTCCTAAAATCCACCATCCCACTGCAAGACATCCTTAAAATGTCACGTAAACTGTGCATGCATTTCAGCCATTCCTACACCGCAAAGAACACCCTCATTGAGCTGCAGCGGCAGAACGGAATTCCACAGCATCGCCTGATCTGCGACGTTGTAACAAGGTGGAATTCAACCCTACACATGTTAGACCGCCTTTACGAGCAGCGAAAGGCCATCACCGATTTCCTTATGTTACAAGCGGATAAAGGTACTCCCCTGTGTAACTTAGATGTCAGCCATTGGCAGCTCATGCGTGACACCTGCCGCTTGCTCAGGCCCTTTGAGGAGGCCACGCTATTCGTGAGTCGGCAGGACTATGGGATGAACGACGTCATTCCTCTGTTGCATGTCCTGGAACAAATGCTGTTAACAATGGCTGGTCAGGGTGCGGTAGACGTGGCGCACAGATCTCAACGCCACATGACCCCTGTGGGGGCAGGACAGGAAGAAGAGGAGGAGGTAGAGGAGGACATTTGTGCTCAGGAATTATTGAGTGAAATGGGTGGTTTTTCCACTCAGCGGACAGGAGTGGAGGAGCAGGAGCATCTGGTGGAGGAGGAGGAGGAGGAGACAGAGGACCCAGACGCACCATGGCAGTATGCTGTGGAGATGGAGGCAGGGAGTCCCTCGCATTCCTTGGCACAAATGGCCCATAGCATGCTCGGTTGCTTGCGTAGCGACAGCCGAATAATAACCATCAGACAGAGGGATGACTTTTGGCTGTCCACCTTGTTGGACCCTCGCTACCGGTCCAAAATGGTGGCCTTTTTCACACCTGCTGAGAGGGAGGCCAAAATTACGTACTATAAAAACCACCTATGTAGTCAGTTGGTCTCTGCCTTTCTGCGCCAACGTCCATCCTCAGACACTGTGGGCCCTGTGCGCTCGCGTTCCGCTGCCATGGCAGCAGGGGAGGGGTGGGGTGGTAGGAGCAGTGGCAGCTCCACCAGCAGCGGCTGCCTCAGTCTGCAGTCGATGATGAGTAGCTTTCTTCACCAGCGCAGTGAGGAAACTACTAACCAGCCGCAGCAGCAGCAGCAGCATCAGGTGGACCTGGAGCAGGAGCTCAAACAACAGGCTTGGGCCTACTTGGACAGCACCCTGCCAACCGAGGTAGACAATCCCCTTGACTACTGGGCAACGAAACTTGACCTTTGGCCCCAACTAGCTGAATTTGCCCTTGAAAGGCTGTCATGCCCGGCCAGTAGCGTGGCATCGGAGCGCGTGTTTAGTGCGGCAGGAGGTATTGTAACTCCGCGGAGGACACGACTGTCAACCCAAAGTGTGGAGAGACTCACGTTTGTGAAAATGAATCAGGCGTGGATTAGTCTGGATTTCAAACCACCAGTTCCTGACACAACTGACTAAATCCGCCATGAATCATGCCTCAAACATGTGCCACTTTCAGGTCTCCTCACACACTGCTGGTGTGTTGAATTTTTTGACATAGGGTGCTGGCAGATTACGGGCCTCCTATAGCTGCTGCCAGGCCCCTAATCTGCCATAGGCCCCTATATACCGCCTCCTCATGCTGCTGCCAAGTCCAGAGTCTCTCATGGGTCCCTGTACGGCCTCCCATTGCTGCTGTCTCCATCGCCACACTCTGCCATGTGCCACATTCAGGTCTCTTCACACTGCTTGTGTTTTCAATTTTTTGACATAGGGTGCTGGCAGATTACGGGCCTCCCATAGCTGCTGCCAGGCCCCTAATCTGCCATGGGCCCCTATATACCGCCTCCTCATGCTGCTGCCAAGTCCAGAGTCTCTCATGGGTCCCTGTACGGCCTCCCATTGCTGCTGTCTCCATCGCCACACTCTGCCATGTGCCACTTTCAGGTCTCCTCACACACTGCTGTTGTGTTGAATTTTTTGACATAGGGTGCTGGCAGATTACGGGCCTCCCATAGCTGCTGCCAGGCTCCTAATCTGCCATGGGCCCCTATATACCGCCTCCTCATGCTGCTGCCAAGTCCAGAGTCTCTCATGGGTCCCTGTACGGCCTCCCATTGCTGCTGTCTCCATCGCCACACTCTGCCATGTGCCACATTCAGGTCTCTTCACACTGCTTGTGTTTTCAATTTTTTGACATAGGGTGCTGGCAGATTACGGGCCTCCCATAGCTGCTGCCAGGCCCCTAATCTGCCATGGGCCCCTATATACCACCTCCTCATGCTGCTGCCAAGTCCAGAGTCTCTCATGGGTCCCTGTACGGCCTCCCATTGCTGCTGTCTCCATCGCCACACTCTGCCATGTGCCACATTCAGGTCTCTTCACACTGCTTGTGTTTTCAATTTTTTGACATAGGGTGCTGGCAGATTACGGGCCTCCCATAGCTGCTGCCAGGCCCCTAATCTGCCATGGGCCCCTATATACCGCCTCCTCATGCTGCTGCCAAGTCCAGAGTCTCTCATGGGTCCCTGTACGGCCTCCCATTGCTGCTGTCTCCATCGCCACACTCTGCCATGTGCCACATTCAAGTCTCTTCACACTGCTGGTGTGTTGAATTTTTTGACATAGGGTGCTGGCAGATTACGGGCCTCCCATAGCTGCTGCCAGGCCCCTAATCTGCCATGGGCCCCTATATACCACCTCCTCATGCTGCTGCCAAGTCCAGAGTCTCTCATGGGTCCCTGTACGGCCTCCCATTGCTGCTGTCTCCATCGCCACACTCTGCCATGTGCCACATTCAGGTCTCTTCACACTGCTTGTGTTTTCAATTTTTTGACATAGGGTGCTGGCAGATTACGGGCCTCCCATAGCTGCTGCCAGGCCCCTAATCTGCCATGGGCCCCTATATACCACCTCCTCATGCTGCTGCCAAGTCCAGAGTCTCTCATGGGTCCCTGTACGGCCTCCCATTGCTGCTGTCTCCATCGCCACACTCTGCCATGTGCCACATTCAGGTCTCTTCACACTGCTTGTGTTTTCAATTTTTTGACATAGGGTGCTGGCAGATTACGGGCCTCCCATAGCTGCTGCCAGGCCCCTAATCTGCCATGGGCCCCTATATACCACCTCCTCATGCTGCTGCCAAGTCCAGAGTCTCTCATGGGTCCCTGTACGGCCTCCCATTGCTGCTGTCTCCATCGCCACACTCTGCCATGTGCCACTTTCAGGTCTCCTCACACACTGCTGTTGTGTTGAATTTTTTGACATAGGGTGCTGGCAGATTACGGGCCTCCCATAGCTGCTGCCAGGCCCCTAATCTGCCATGGGCCCCTATATACCGCCTCCTCATGCTGCTGCCAAGTCCAGAGTCTCTCATGGGTCCCTGTACGGCCTCCCATTGCTGCTGTCTCCATCGCCACACTCTGCCATGTGCCACATTCAGGTCTCTTTCACTGCTTGTGTTTTCAATTTTTTGACATAGGGTGCTGGCAGATTACGGGCCTCCCATAGCTGCTGCCAGGCCCCTAATCTGCCATGGGCCCCTATATACCGCCTCCTCATGCTGCTGCCAAGTCCAGAGTCTCTCATGGGTCCCTGTACGGCCTCCCATTGCTGCTGTCTCCATCGCCACACTCTGCCATGTGCCACATTCAGGTCTCTTCACACTGCTTGTGTTTTCAATTTTTTGACATAGGGTGCTGGCAGATTACGGGCTTCCCATAGCTGCTGCCAGGCCCCTAATCTGCCATGGGCCCCTATATACCGCCTCCTCATGCTGCTGCCAAGTCCAGAGTCTCTCATGGGTCCCTGTACGGCCTCCCATTGCTGCTGTCTCCATCGCCACACTCTGCCATGTGCCACTTTCAGGTCTCCTCACACACTGCTGTTGTGTTGAATTTTTTGACATAGGGTGCTGGCAGATTACGGGCCTCCCATAGCTGCTGCCAGGCCCCTAATCTGCCATGGGCCCCTATATACCGCCTCCTCATGCTGCTGCCAAGTCCAGAGTCTCTCATGGGTCCCTGTACGGCCTCCCATTGCTGCTGTCTCCATCGCCACACTCTGCCATGTGCCACATTCAAGTCTCTTCACACTGCTGGTGTGTTGAATTTTTTGACATAGGGTGCTGGCAGATTACGGGCCTCCCATAGCTGCTGCCAGGCCCCTAATCTGCCATGGGCCCCTATATACCGCCTCCTCATGCTGCTGCCAAGTCCAGAGTCTCTCATGGGTCCCTGTACGGCCTCCCATTGCTGCTGTCTCCATCGCCACACTCTGCCATGTGCCACTTTCAGGTCTCCTCACACACTGCTGTTGTGTTGAATTTTTTGACATAGGGTGCTGGCAGATTACGGGCTTCCCATAGCTGCTGCCAGGCCCCTAATCTGCCATGGGCCCCTATATACCGCCTCCTCATGCTGCTGCCAAGTCCAGAGTCTCTCATGGGTCCCTGTACGGCCTCCCAATGCTGCTGTTTCCATCGCCACACTCTGCCATGTGCCACATTCAGGTCTCTTCACACTGCTGGTGTGTTGAATTTTTTGACATAGGGTGCTGGCAGATTACGGGCCTCCCATAGCTGCTGCCAGGCCCCTAATCTGCCATGGGCCCCTATATACCGCCTCCTCATGCTGCTGCCAAGTCCAGAGTCTCTCATGGGTCCCTGTACGGCCTCCCATTGCTGCTGTCTCCATCGCCACACTCTGCCATGTGCCACATTCAGGTCTCTTCACACTGCTTGTGTTTTCGATTTTTTGACATAGGGTGCTGGCAGATTACGGGCCTCCCATAGCTGCTGCCAGGCCCCTAATCTGCCATGGGCCCCTATATACCGCCTCCTCATGCTGCTGCCAAGTCCAGAGTCTCTCATGGGTCCCTGTACGGCCTCCCATTGCTGCTGTCTCCATCGCCACACTCTGCCATGTGCCACTTTCAGGTCTCCTCACACACTGCTGTTGTGTTGAATTTTTTGACATAGGGTGCTGGCAGATTACGGGCCTCCCATAGCTGCTGCCAGGCCCCTAATCTGCCATGGGCCCCTATATACCGCCTCCTCATGCTGCTGCCAAGTCCAGAGTCTCTCATGGGTCCCTGTACGGCCTCCCATTGCTGCTGTCTCCATCGCCACACTCTGCCATGTGCCACATTCAGGTCTCTTCACACTGCTTGTGTTTTCGATTTTTTGACATAGGGTGCTGGCAGATTACGGGCCTCCCATAGCTGCTGCCAGGCCCCTAATCTGCCATGGGCCCCTATATACCGCCTCCTCATGCTGCTGCCAAGTCCAGAGTCTCTCATGGGTCCCTGTACGGCCTCCCATTGCTGCTGTCTCCATCGCCACACTCTGCCATGTGCCACTTTCAGGTCTCCTCACACACTGCTGTTGTGTTGAATTTTTTGACATAGGGTGCTGGCAGATTACGGGCCTCCCATAGCTGCTGCCAGGCCCCTAATCTGCCATGGGCCCCTATATACCGCCTCCTCATGCTGCTGCCAAGTCCAGAGTCTCTCATGGGTCCCTGTACGGCCTCCCATTGCTGCTGTCTCCATCGCCACACTCTGCCATGTGCCACATTCAGGTCTCTTCACACTGCTTGTGTTTTCAATTTTTTGACATAGGGTGCTGGCAGATTACGGGCCTCCCATAGCTGCTGCCAGGCCCCTAATCTGCCATGGGCCCCTATATACCGCCTCCTCATGCTGCTGCCAAGTCCAGAGTCTCTCATGGGTCCCTGTACGGCCTCCCATTGCTGCTGTCTCCATCGCCACACTCTGCCATGTGCCACATTCAGGTCTCTTCACACTGCTTGTGTTTTCAATTTTTTGACATAGGGTGCTGGCAGATTACGGGCCTCCCATAGCTGCTGCCAGGCCCCTAATCTGCCATGGGCCCCTATATACCACCTCCTCATGCTGCTGCCAAGTCCAGAGTCTCTCATGGGTCCCTGTACGGCCTCCCATTGCTGCTGTCTCCATCGCCACACTCTGCCATGTGCCACTTTCAGGTCTCTTCACACTGCTTGTGTTTTCAATTTTTTGACATAGGGTGCTGGCAGATTACGGGCCTCCCATAGCTGCTGCCAGGCCCCTAATCTGCCATGGGCCCCTATATACCGCCTCCTCATGCTGCTGCCAAGTCCAGAGTCTCTCATGGGTCCCTGTACGGCCTCCCATTGCTGCTGTCTCCATCGCCACACTCTGCCATGTGCCACATTCAGGTCTCTTCACACTGCTTGTGTTTTCAATTTTTTGACATAGGGTGCTGGCAGATTACGGGCCTTCCATAGCTGCTGCCAGGCCCCTAATCTGCCATGGGCCCCTATATACCGCCTCCTCATGCTTCTGCCAAGTCCAGAGTCTCTCATGGGTCCCTGTACGGCCTCCCATTGCTGCTGTCTCCATCGCCACACTCTGCCATGTGCCACATTCAGGTCTCTTCACACTGCTTGTGTTTTCAATTTTTTGACATAGGGTGCTGGCAGATTACGGGCTTCCCATAGCTGCTGCCAGGCCCCTAATCTGCCATGGGCCCCTATATACCGCCTCCTCATGCTGCTACCAAGTCCAGAGTCTCTCATGGGTCCCTGTACGGCCTCCCATTGCTGCTGTCTCCATCGCCACACTCTGCCATGTGCCACTTTCAGGTCTCCTCACACACTGCTGTTGTGTTGAATTTTTTGACATAGGGTGCTGGCAGATTACGGGCCTCCCATAGCTGCTGCCAGGCCCCTAATCTGCCATGGGCCCCTATATACCGCCTCCTCATGCTGCTGCCAAGTCCAGAGTCTCTCATGGGTCCCTGTACGGCCTCCCATTGCTGCTGTCTCCATCGCCACACTCTGCCATGTGCCACTTTCAGGTCTCCTCACACACTGCTGTTGTGTTGAATTTTTTGACATAGGGTGCTGGCAGATTACGGGCTTCCCATAGCTGCTGCCAGGCCCCTAATCTGCCATGGGCCCCTATATACCGCCTCCTCATGCTGCTGCCAAGTCCAGAGTCTCTCATGGGTCCCTGTACGGCCTCCCATTGCTGCTGTTTCCATCGCCACACTCTGCCATGTGCCACATTCAGGTCTCTTCACACTGCTGGTGTGTTGAATTTTTTGACATAGGGTGCTGGCAGATTACGGGCCTCCCATAGCTGCTGCCAGGCCCCTAATCTGCCATGGGCCCCTATATACCGCCTCCTCATGCTGCTGCCAAGTCCAGAGTCTCTCATGGGTCCCTGTACGGCCTCCCATTGCTGCTGTCTCCATCGCCACACTCTGCCATGTGCCACATTCAGGTCTCTTCACACTGCTTGTGTTTTCAATTTTTTGACATAGGGTGCTGGCAGATTACGGGCCTCCCATAGCTGCTGCCAGGCCCCTAATCTGCCATGGGCCCCTATATACCGCCTCCTCATGCTGCTGCCAAGTCCAGAGTCTCTCATGGGTCCCTGTACGGCCTCCCATTGCTGCTGTCTCCATCGCCACACTCTGCCATGTGCCACTTTCAGGTCTCCTCACACACTGCTGTTGTGTTGAATTTTTTGACATAGGGTGCTGGCAGATTACGGGCCTCCCATAGCTGCTGCCAGGCCCCTAATCTGCCATGGGCCCCTATATACCGCCTCCTCATGCTGCTGCCAAGTCCAGAGTCTCTCATGGGTCCCTGTACGGCCTCCCATTGCTGCTGTCTCCATCGCCACACTCTGCCATGTGCCACATTCAGGTCTCTTCACACTGCTTGTGTTTTAAATTTTTTGACATAGGGTGCTGGCAGATTACGGGCCTCCCATAGCTGCTGCCAGGCCCCTAATCTGCCATGGGCCCCTATATACCGCCTCCTCATGCTGCTGCCAAGTCCAGAGTCTCTCATGGGTCCCTGTACGGCCTCCCATTGCTGCTGTCTCCATCGCCACACTCTGCCATGTGCCACTTTCAGGTCTCCTCACACACTGCTGTTGTGTTGAATTTTTTGACATAGGGTGCTGGCAGATTACGGGCCTCCCATAGCTGCTGCCAGGCCCCTAATCTGCCATGGGCCCCTATATACCGCCTCCTCATGCTGCTGCCAAGTCCAGAGTCTCTCATGGGTCCCTGTACGGCCTCCCATTGCTGCTGTCTCCATCGCCACACTCTGCCATGTGCCACATTCAGGTCTCTTCACACTGCTTGTGTTTTCAATTTTTTGACATAGGGTGCTGGCAGATTACGGGCTTCCCATAGCTGCTGCCAGGCCCCTAATCTGCCATGGGCCCCTATATACCGCCTCCTCATGCTGCTGCCAAGTCCAGAGTCTCTCATGGGTCCCTGTACGGCCTCCCATTGCTGCTGTCTCCATCGCCACACTCTGCCATGTGCCACTTTCAGGTCTCCTCACACACTGCTGTTGTGTTGAATTTTTTGACATAGGGTGCTGGCAGATTACGGGCCTCCCATAGCTGCTGCCAGGCCCCTAATCTGCCATGGGCCCCTATATACCGCCTCCTCATGCTGCTGCCAAGTCCAGAGTCTCTCATGGGTCCCTGTACGGCCTCCCATTGCTGCTGTCTCCATCGCCACACTCTGCCATGTGCCACATTCAGGTCTCTTCACACTGCTTGTGTTTTCAATTTTTTGACATAGGGTGCTGGCAGATTACGGGCTTCCCATAGCTGCTGCCAGGCCCCTAATCTGCCATGGGCCCCTATATACCGCCTCCTCATGCTGCTGCCAAGTCCAGAGTCTCTCATGGGTCCCTGTACGGCCTCCCATTGCTGCTGTCTCCATCGCCACACTCTGCCATGTGCCACTTTCAGGTCTCCTCACACACTGCTGTTGTGTTGAATTTTTTGACATAGGGTGCTGGCAGATTACGGGCCTCCCATAGCTGCTGCCAGGCCCCTAATCTGCCATGGGCCCCTATATACCGCCTCCTCATGCTGCTGCCAAGTCCAGAGTCTCTCATGGGTCCCTGTACGGCCTCCCATTGCTGCTGTCTCCATCGCCACACTCTGCCATGTGCCACATTCAGGTCTCTTCACACTGCTTGTGTTTTCAATTTTTTGACATAGGGTGCTGGCAGATTACGGGCTTCCCATAGCTGCTGCCAGGCCCCTAATCTGCCATGGGCCCCTATATACCGCCTCCTCATGCTGCTGCCAAGTCCAGAGTCTCTCATGGGTCCCTGTATGGCCTCCCATTGCTGCTGTCTCCATCGCCACACTCTGCCATGTGCCACTTTCAGGTCTCCTCACACACTGCTGTTGTGTTGAATTTTTTGACATAGGGTGCTGGCAGATTACGGGCCTCCCATAGCTGCTGCCAGGCCCCTAATCTGCCATGGGCCCCTATATACCGCCTCCTCATGCTGCTGCCAAGTCCAGAGTCTCTCATGGGTCCCTGTACGGCCTCCCATTGCTGCTGTTTCCATCGCCACACTCTGCCATGTGCCACATTCAGGTCTCTTCACACTGCTGGTGTGTTGAATTTTTTGACATAGGGTGCTGGCAGATTACGGGCCTCCCATAGCTGCTGCCAGGCCCCTAATCTGCCATGGGCCCCTATATACCGCCTCCTCATGCTGCTGCTAAGTCCAGAGTCTCTCATGGGTCCCTGTACGGCCTCCCATTGCTGCTGTCTCCATCGCCACACTCTGCCATGTGCCACTTTCAGGTCTCCTCACACACTGCTGGTGTGTTGAATTTTTTGACATAGGGTGCTGGCAGATTACGGGCCTCCCATAGCTACTGCCAGGCCCCTAATCTGCCATGGGCCCCTATATACCGCCTCCTCATGCTGCTGCCAAGTCCAGAGTCTCTCATGGGTCTCTGTACGGCCTCCCATTGCTGCTGTTTCCATCGCCACACTCTGCCATGTGCCACATTCAGGTCTCTTCACACTGCTGGTGTGTTGAATTTTTTGACATAGGGTGCTGGCAGATTACGGGCCTCCCATAGCTGCTGCCAGGCCCCTAATCTGCCATGGGCCCCTATATACCGCCTCCTCATGCTGCTGCCAAGTCCAGAGTCTCTCATGGGTCCCTGTACGGCCTCCCATTGCTGCTGCCAGGAGGCAGCAGGGTCGCAGCAGTGTCAGTGGAGGCAAACGGCCACGGAGTAGAGCACCAGCTCCACTGCAGCCTACCACCACGGCCAGTAGTGGTGCCGGTGTGCACGGAGGAAGTAGCAGTCAGCCAGTGAGGAGTAGAGGAGGCAAAGTTTCCTACTCTGCGGTGTGGCAATTTTTCGTCAAGCCGCCCGAGGAAGTAAACGTAGCCGTATGTCGACTATGTGGCCAGAAAGTCAAGCGTGGCCAGGGGGCCCATGTTGGGACTACAGCGTTGCGTCAGCATATGCAGCGTCGCCATTCGGTGGCCTGGGAAAACCGTGATAAAGATACGGCGGTTCTGCCTGCCCCAGCCCAGGGTTCCATTTTGTCATAGGGTGCTGGCAGATTACAGGCCTCCCATAGGTGCTGCCAGGCCCCAAATCTGCCATGGACCCCCGTACCAGCTGGTCACGCTGCTGCTGGGCCCACAGTGTGACCTGGGTCCCTGTACCGCCTCCCATTGCTCCCACTCTGCCATGTGCCACTTTCAGGTCTCCTCACACTCCTGCTGGTTTCCATTTTGTCATAGGTTGCTGTATGGCCTCCCATTGCTGCTGCCTCCACCGCCACACTGTGGCTCCAAACACTGGTTTTGGCCCCGTGACTGGCCAAATGAGTGAAGTGTGCGGTGATTCTAAGATCGACGGCACTCATCTGCATGTCATACTGAGTGACAGTATTATTTCTCTTCCCCAGCAGACTCCAAGGGCATTTAAATTAAAGGTACAGTGTTCTGCACTAATATTAAGTCTCTCTGAAGCCTAGAAACACCCTTTTTTAAGTTAAATTCACAGCGAATTTATTCGACTCGAATCGAATATTGTCCACGAATTCGCCGAATCAGTCGAATCGAATTTTTCATTTCTTCGCTCATCTCTAATGATGATGAATCAAATGTACTGATGTTGACCTTTTTCATTTGAATGCCTTTTTTTTCTCTGTCTGTTTTCTTTATTTGTTAAGGAAATCTCAAAATAAAATCTGATATTAAAAAAAAAGGAAAAACATGCAGCAATTTGTATAGTGTGTCAGACCATTCACTTAGTTTGGCAGCTCAAGTTGTAATTACAGCAGATTGCAACAGTAAAACACAGAGACCATGCCTCCAAAATTGCTGACAGGATTTTTGGCTATTAATGTGCATTGGCAGCCCCTTCTAATTGAAATAGCTTAATATTCACTGCAATGGTGACAATCACTACCCATATAAAGCCACACAAAAAATTATTTATAGATGGGAATTGGTACCCAATTGCCAGTGCTGTACATGTAATATCTTCTTTTACATAAAAATGCTGCCGATAAATGTCCAAGTGAAAACTACAGCTCAGATCCAAGTGCTATAGCTCAGATCCAAGTGCTTAACATTCATAAACTTTTCAGTCCATGTAATTCTTTAGATGGCTAATCCAAATGGATTCACTCCACCTAACTGTGCTCATAAAACACTGTGCTCCACTTATATGCAGAGTGACCACTCACCTTCAATATAGGCCCACACTTTCATACAGATATTTTAGCACTTGTGTAAAGATCCTTATGTGATTTCCATATATAAGAGACATTTCTTTTTATTACTTATTTTATACCCGTATGTACAGTTGTGGCCAAAATTATTCAACCCCCACTGAAATTGAGTGTTTTGGCCAGTTTGACATTGCTTTTGATCATTCAGTCATCTTGCTTACATTTACATTAAAGAGGCACTTGTAGGTCAGACAAATATAACATAACAGTTATAATGAAATAACCACAAATGTCTTTTCTGTGCTCACAGCATTATCAGTTTTATTCAACCCCCAAGTGACATTCAATCTTAGTACTTAGTACAGCATCCTTTTACAGTTATAACAGCTTTTAAACGTGAAGCATAGCTTGACACAAGTGTCTTGCAGCGATCTACGGGTATCTTCGCCCATTCTTCATGGGCAAAGGCCTCCAGTTCAGTCACATTCTTAGGCTTGCGCACTGCAACTGCTTTCTTTAAGTCCCACCAGAGGTTCTCAATCGGATTTAAGTCTGGTGACTGCGATGGCCACTCCAAAATGTTCCAGCCTTTCCTCTGCAACCATGCTCTAGTGGACTTGGAGGTATGCTTGGGATCATTGTCCTGTTGAAAGGTCCAACGTCTCCCAAGCCTCAGGTGTGTGACGGACTGCATCACGTTTCCATCCAATATCTCCTGGTACTGAAGAGAATTCATGGTACCTTGCACACGCTGAAGCTTCCCTGTACCTGCAGAAGCAAAACAGCCCCAAAGCATGATTGACCCTCCACCATGCTTCACAGTAGGCAAGGTGTTCTTTTCATCATAGGCCTTGTTCTTCCTCCTCCAAACATAGCGTTGATCCATGGGCCCAAACAGTTCTAATTTTGTTTCATCAGTCCACAGAACACTATCCCACAACTTTTGTGGTTTGTCCACATGGCTTTTGGCATACTGCAGTCGACTCTTCTTATTCTTTGGAGACAGCAAGGGGGTACGCCTGGGAGTTCTGGCACGGAGGCCTTCATTACGCAGTGTGCGTCTTATTGTCTGGGCTGAAACTTCTGTACCCACATCTGACAAATCTTTTCTCAGTTCCTCAGCAGTCACACGGGGACTTCTCTCCACTCTACGCTTCAGGTAGCGCACAGCAGTCGAAGTCAGCATCTTCTTTCTGCCACGACCAGGTAGCGTTTCAACAGTGCCCTTTGCCTTGAATTTGCGAATGATGCTTCCTAAGGTGTCTCTTGGTATGTTTAACATCTTTGCAATCTTCTTATAGCCATTGCCCTTCCTGTGAAGAGAAATCACCTCTTCTCTTGTCTTCCTGGACCATTCTCTTGCCTTCACCATGTTTGTAACCACACCAGTAAATGTCTAGAAGGAGCTGAGTATCACAGTCATTTTAAAGCTGCCTAATTGGTGCTTATTATGCTTGATTGCTGCTCGGTGACATCCACAGGTGTTTTCAATACCTGATGGAAAGCACCTGTATGAACCTCTGTTCTTCAGAGTGGTAGTCTTTAAGGGGTTGAATAATTGTGGCAATGAAGAAACCACATAAGAACCATTTACTACTGTATTACATAAACAATTGATGTCATTTTAGTTGCATTTGGGTAGTTACAACGTCCTTGTAGGATTTGATTCTGAATACAATTCCAAATGTACACTATAGTCCCTAAACCCCTTTACAGCATTGGGGGTTGAATAATTTTGGCCACAACTGTACTTGTATTGTTTGAGCACTTTGCACATGCACTTTTACAAATGAATTGGCATTTATTCACTTTCATATGACATGTTTTTGGTATAGTCTTTTTATTATAGAATTTATTGTATAGGTAACATGCTTTTGCTCTATAAGGACAGTATTTTCTGCACAATTATTATGCACTGGTAGATATTAGAGCAAGCACCACATTTTCTTTGCATTTTTACTTGTATCTATGTAGGGACACATATGTTAATATGAGCTTCTGCCCACCTATAGGAATTTTCTATTTCCAACTTTGTTCTTATATTTTATACTATGCTCCTTATATTTTGTTCCAGTTTTGGTTGTTTCGCTATTTTTATTTGTTTCATTGTGAGTGGTAGCGCATAGGTCTATTTACAAGTTTTAACTACTTGCTAGCTGCTTCTGACAAACTGAAAACCCAAATACAGGTTGGGGGTGTCCATACTCTCACTCATTCGGCTATTAGTATATTATGAAGAGACTTGCAACAGATTGTGCCACAGAAGCTAGTCACACTTTAGTAGCAAGCAATCATGGTGAAAACTGGAGAGTACCTCAAACATGCTACCTGATGGCTGCAAGAGGTTGATATTTAATGTTTTAAATATCCAAATCCAATATTTATTATTAACTGGATTACATGCTAATAAAAAAAGAACTGCATTTAAAGTGACAACAATTTTGCCAGACAGGAAGTGAGATCAAATATGCAACAGTAACACAGACAGCAAAATAAAGCAGACAGGGATTTTAACCTTTCCTTATTCCATTAATAAAAGAATTTCTGTTTCTTTCTGTTGTGGTCTTGGAGATTTCTCTCACTTACTGTCTCTAAAAAGGCAAAATAAAAATATAAAAAAACAGAATAATGGATAATATATAATACTTAAAAAAAAAGAAAAAGAAAACAGCAAGGACACCACAATAGTTGCCATCCAAAAAAGTAGTTGATTAATTTAAAAATGGCAAAAGTATCATAGCCAAACATGATATACTGGTGCCGTCAAGCCCAACCCATTCACCCCAGTACCCCCTATAGCTCTTGGAATATAACTAAAAGATCTCTGCACTTGAGTTGCCATGTGTGTCCACCTGCTGAAGTAGTTCTCTACCAGCTGAATTTTATCTATTGTTCAATTTATTTTGGATAGTGGAAAAGAAAACAAGAGAACCAATGTTTATTCTGCTATTGCAGAAGGATAAAACGTTATAGTAAGGGAATAGGGCAGAGTAGATAGAATAGGAGATCTCAGCACTGGGATCCCTGAGGATATACTGTACACCTGAAGGTGATTCAACTGTTCAATATATATCAATAAGTAAGGGGATATAGTCTTTTACTATATACATCAATTATATGCTGTGCTTTACAATGGACCCATAATGATACAGCAGAACAAAGTCTAGACCACAAATAAACAAAAAAATTGAATCCTTGGTCCCATTCACAAACAAATGTGTCAAGCCAAAGATATGATGATGCTGCTACTTAAAGCGGAGCTCCACTCAAAAGGCGAAGTTCCGCTTTAAGACATTCACCCCTCCTCCTCTGCCTAACTTGGCATGTAATTTTGGACAGGGAGTTTTGACAGGTACCCACTCCCACTTCCGCTCAGATTGCCTAGGTGGAAGTTTTCCTTCTGCCCTTCCTCCCTGCAGTCTTCTGGGACATGCCCTTTAAAGGGTTGGTGATGCCATGAGGCGGGACAGGGTTTAGAGTTATGTGACCGCCGTGATTAGCTGTCACAGAGCTCACATGATCGGAAAGCTCCAGACCGCAAGTAGCAATCGGGACCTTTTCATGAGGTGCCAGTAAATGTGCCGGGAACTCGCAGGACGTGCACTCTCAGCACATTTCGTTTACATTGGGTACGCAAATATACAGCCCCTCGGTGCCAAGGCCCAGCCACCGAGAGGCTGCCTATTTGCATATGCTCAGAGCCATGGAGTTAAATACCAGATATAGACTGGTGATCTAATGCATAGAACAACAAAAGCAAAGAAGGCAAAAAAAACCTGAAGGCATAAAATGAACCATCATGCAAATAATATAATATTATGAACAGACAAAGTCCTTCAGTGGTTAAAAAATCTTCAGTTTAGTCCAAAAGTGAATGCCCCTCTCAATGTCATGAAAATTCTCTGAGCAGGAAATGTGTCCCAATGTCCGTAGCACTGGTAAGGATAGTGTCAGGAATGGACTTGCCAGTAATGGTGGGACTCACCTGCCTTGTGGGCTGCAGTACCAGGGCTGGCCAGCGGGTGCTCCCAGCAATCAGAGACTCAACCCTGTAGTCAGCCAAACACCTGAAGCTGATTACGGAGGTGTATTTAAGGGATGGCCAGTCCTGCAGTCTGTGCCTTGGTGTGTGTTTTCATATGGGCCCCTGTATCTTGTTACCTGCATTCCTGTTTCTGTTCCTGTTCCTGTCTGACTGATTCGTTGCCGACCCTGCCTGATCCGGACCTCTGCTGACTTCTCCTGTTTGATCCCTGGCTTGTGACCCCGACCATTCTCTGCCTGACCCCCTGTACCTACCTGCCCGTTAGTTACTGTACCCGGCTCGTGACCTGACTACTCTCTGCCTGCTCCTCCTGTTCCTACCTGCCCGATTGTTATTGACCCGGCCTGCCTGACGACGCTTGCATTGTATGTATTATTATCTGTGGGTGGTTTGGTTTGGTTCGTTTGCAGTGTGTTATGTTTTAGTATTGCACTGCGTTTGTATTGTTAGTATTAATAAATTATATGGTTTATCACATATCTGAAGCCTGCGTTTCCCTGCGTCAGTTCACATACCTCTGGTCATACCCGGAGCCCTGACAGATAGAGTGTACACCTCTCATTAGAAGTAGTAAAAGTACTTGTTTCTAGTCTGTAAATATTAATATTCAGACCATGCCAGCGTGCTTGGTAAAATGTTTCTGAACATGTGCTAAGCAAACAGTTCCGCCTTTAGTGAAATCACATGATCAGCCCGAGCATGGCCTTTGTCAGATCAGCTGATAAGTGAGACCATTTCCCTTTATTATCCATGTTTTCTGCTCAGAGGGTTTCAATTACATTAAAAGGGGCTTTCACCTTTGGACTAAACTAAAGGATTTTTTAACCATTGAAGGACTTTATCAGTTCATTAGATTATATCCTTTGCATGTTTTACTTAATGGCTCATAATATGCCTTTAGGTTTGTTTGCATTCCTTACTTTTGTTATTCAATGCATTACTATCTACACTGACATCCAATTAATACTGTTTCTGAAACTCTGTTAAAGCCTAGTACACACTATTAGAAAATCGGACAAACGATCATCCAATTTTCTATGAAGTTGCATATCATGATATAACCGGCAATAGTAATAACTTGTAGGAAAATTCTAGACCGGCAAACGTAACAGAAAGAAGGGTCAGCCGCACACCGGAGGATTGATATATACAGTATATATTGTTTGATCCATAAGACATGGATCAAAACACCAGGACATGAATACAGGACCTGTTAACGCATTTCACACGATCTTCTGCTTAATCACAAACAAGGCAAAGACAAACGTAGGTAAACATAGCTACATACAGTACTAGCGTAGTAGAAGTGGAAGTGCAGGGCGTTCTTTGCTTCTGATTATGTGCATTTTTTTCTATTTGATTATTTCCGTACGATTACTGAACATATTAAACAAAAATCGGACGTTGTGTTCAGGTACAATAAAAATTTTCTAGCTTACACCTTCCACGTTTTTTTTTCCTTCTGAACAGTTGGAATCGGCTGTCAAAAGCAACTTACTAACAATCAGATAATGGACCGATCATTACTCGTACAGACATTTTTGTAAGATTTTCTTATCGTCTGTACAGACAATAACATCTTGTAATTGTTCTTTAATAATGAAAACACACGATTGCCAGTATTACCCAGTAGCGTAAAAGTCATGTCTACGGGCTATCTTAACTCGCGCTTTCTGAATCTAGGATTTGAACCACCTAAAAAATACATTTATTTTTTTGCAACTAAATAAAAGTTTGAAATGCACCTCTAGCCTCCCCCCCCCCCCCCCCCCCCATCCACATAATTCTCAAGGCAGTCCAGTTGCATGCAGAATAATGGGACAGATATACAAAAGAAAATAAAAATTCGAGCTGGTGTCCACTGCAACTAATAAAGTTTCATAGTTATAAATGCAGCATGAAATTGTACTGTTTTGCAGCATACACAACTTTTAAAAGCATGTAGCACTAGAATGTATTACCTGGGAAAGATTCTAGAGGTAAATAATGATCAACATGATGCCCATTGCAGACCAGGACTGCATCAAAATACTCTTTCTTCTCAGTTCCATTCTTCTTTGTTAGCACTTCCCACTGTCCAGTCTTGGAAAAATGTGGACTCTTTGTCACCTGACAAACTTCAGTCTTAAAAATAGGGGAAAGGGATTTTTAGTCTTTCTTTTATTAGGGATACATATAATGATTAGTTTAATTGGAATAAACTTATCATTGTGTAAAAAAACACTGTCTAAAGCCCTTATTTAAAGTGGAGTGCAGATTTTGCTATCCGCTGGATACCGCCGTATTACTCCACACCACAGGGTGATTTTTATGTCAAATTTATAAAATGCAGGCCATGGTGAGGAGCTTGCAATGTGCCATGAACTTCTGTCTTCTCAACACTGCAGAGAGAATTCCATGATTGGAGAAGAATCTGATCAAATTACTTTGGCAGAAACTTTTTTTCTTCCTTCCCTGTAGCTCTTCACTTAAGTCTGAAAACAAGTGCAGCACAATGTACATTTCTAAAGCTCACTACTGTGCATTATAAAGGTTAGGTTTTTTTCAACTGGGTACTGCTAGGTATAAATATGTTTATACTATTGTGCTCAGAAGTTTGCATACCCTTGGAGAATTGGAAATATATAGTATGTACCATTTTTAACGAAAGCACGAGTGAGCAGGCAAAATACATCTTTTTTATTTCTTATAGGATTCATATTCAACTGTAGGTCATAACAGAATAGCACAATCATAAAACAAAATATGGCAGCAAGTGAACAAATGAAATGCACTCTGTTCAATCGTCTGCATACCCATAATTCTTAATCCTGTGTATTGCCCCCTTTAGCATTAATGACAGTGTTCAGTCTTTTGTAATACACTGCTCAAAAAATTTTTGAAAACACATCAGATCTCAATGAGGAAAAATATCACGCTGGATATCTATACTGATATGGACTGGGTAATGTGTTAGGAACGTAAGGATGTCCCATCTTTTGATGGAAATGAAAATTATCAAGCTACAGAGGACTGAATTCAAAGACACCCCAAAAATCAAATTGAAAACATTATGCAGCAGGCTAGTCCAGGGGTGGGCAAACTTTTTGACTTGAGGGCCGCAATGGGTTCATATATTGGACCCGGGGGCCGGACCAAGAGTAGATGAATGATGTGTATGTGTCATCCATAGTAAGTATAGTAATATTCCCGCATAGTAAGCATAGTAATTAATCCCCCATATCGTAATTCATCCCCCATATAGTAATTCATCCCCCCATAGTAATTCACCCCCCATAGTAATTCATCCCCCATATAGTAATTCATCCCCCATATAGTAATTCATCCCCCATAGTAATTCATCCCCCATATAGTAATTCATCCCCCCTATAGTAATTAATCCCCCATAGTAATTCATCCCCCATAGTAATTCATCCACCCTATAGTAATTCATCCCCCATAGTAATTCATCCCCCATATAGTAATTCATCCCCCCTATAGTAATTCTTCCCCCATATAGTAATTCATCCCCCATATAGTAATTCATCCCCATAGTAATTCATCCCCCATAGTAATTCATCCCCCATATAGTAATTCATCCCCCATAGTAATGCATCCCCCATAGTAATTCATCCCCCATATAGTAATTCATCCCCCATAGTAATTCATCCCCCATATAGTAATTCATCCCCCATAGTAATTCATCCCCCATATAGTAATTCATCCCCCATAGTAATTCATCCCCCATATAGTAATTCATCCCCCATAGTAATTCATCCCCCATATAGTAATTCATCCCCCATATAGTAATTCATCCCCTATAGTAATTCATCCCCCCTATAGTAATTCACCCCCCATAGTAATTCATCCCCCATATAGTAATTCATCCCCATATAGTAATTAATCGCCCATATAGTAATTCATCCCCCATATAGTAATTCATCCCCCATAGTAATTTATCCCCCATAGTAATTCATCCCCCATATAGTAATTCATCCCCCCATAGTAATTCATCCCCCATATAGTAATTAATCCCCCACAGTAATTCATCCCCCCTATAGTAATTCATTCCCCTTATAGTAATTCATTCCCCATATAAAGTCCCCAAGTCCCCAAGTCCCCCCTGTGTCAATTCACTTATCTTTCCTCTCGCCGTGTCCCGCGCCGTTCCAGTGTAGCATGAAAATCTGTCTCCTATGAGGATCTGTCCCCCTCGACGCATCTGCGCATGTGCCAGTTTCAGGCATTAGCAGCCGATCGGCGATCTCGAGGCACATGCGCAGATACGTCGAGGGGGACAGATCCTCATAGGAGACAGATTTCATTCTATACCGGTCTTCAGGGCGGACTGTGAGAGGAGCCTAGCTCCGCGGGCCGGATTAAAAGGTCCGCCGGGCCGTATACGGCCCGCGGGCCGTAGTTCGCCCATTGCTGGGCTAGTCCATTTAGCTGAAATGTCAATGCAGCAACTCCAAATGGTACTCAGTAGTTTGTATGGCCCCACCTGCTTGTATGCATACCTGACAACATCAGGGCATGCTCCTAATAAGAAGACGGATGATGTCCTGGGGTATTTCCTCCCAGATCTGGACCAGGGCATCACTGAGCTCCTGGACAGTCTGAGGTGCAACCTGTACCAAAACATGATATCCCAGAGGTGTTCTATTGGATTAAGGTCAGGTGAGCATGGGGGCCATTCAATGGTATCAATTCCTTTATCCTCCTGGAACTGTCTGCATACTCTCTCCACATGAGGCCGAGCATTGTCGTGCACCAGGAGGAACTCAGGACCCACTGCACCAGCGTAGGGTCTGACAATGGGTCCAAGGATTTCATCCCAATACCTAATGTCAGTCAGGGTGCCATTGCCTAGCCTGTAGAGGTCTGTGCATCCCTTCATGGATATGTCTCCCCAGACCATCACTGACCCACCACCAAAATGGTCATGTTGAACAATGTTACAGGCAGCATAACGTTCTCCACGGCTTCTCCAGACCCTTTCATGTCTGTCACATGTGAGCCTGCTCTCATCTGTGAAAAGCACAGGGCACCAGTGGCTGACCTGCCAATTCAATGGCAAATGCCAATCGAGCTCTATGGTGCCAGGCAGCGAACACAGGGCCCACTAGAGGACGTCGGGCCCTCAGGCCACCCTCATGAAGTATGTTTCTGATTGTATGGTCAGAGACGTTAACACCAGTGGCCTGCTGGAGGTCATTTTGTAGGTCTCTGGCAAAGGAGCAGATACCAGTCCTGCTAATGGGATAAGGACCTTCTATCCCTGTTCAGTTCTTGTAGAATAACTGCCTATCTCCTGGAATCTCCTCCATGCTCTTGAGACTGTGCTGGGAGACACAGCAAACCTTCTGGCAATGCAATGTATTGATGTGCCATCCTGGAGGAGTTGGACCGCCTGTGCAACTTCTGTACGATCCAAGTATCACCTCATGCTACCAGTAGTGACACTGACCCTAGCCAAATGCAAAACTAGTGAAAAACAGTCAGAAAAGAAGAGTAAGGGAAAAAATGCCAGTGACCTCACCTGTACAACCATTCCTGTTTTGGGGGTTGTCTCATTGTTACCCATCTCATGCACCTGTTGTTAGTTTAAATAACACCAAAGCAGCTGAAACTTATTAACAACCCCCCTCTTCTACTTAACTGACCAGGTTAATATCCCAGGAGTTTAATTGACTTGATGCTATACTCTGATTATAAAGTGTTCCTTTAATTTTTTGGAGCAGTGTAGTTTTCTATGAGGCCCCACATTCTTGCAGGTGGTATAGCTGCCCATTCGTCTTGGCAAAATGCCTCCAGGTCATGCAAAGTCTTTGGTCATCTTACATGAACAGCACCTTTAAGATGACACCAGAGTGGATCATTGATATTAAGGCCAGGAGACGATGATGGCCACTCCAGAACCATCACCTTTTTCTTCTGTAACCACTGGAGGGTCAACTTGGCCTTGTGCTTAGGGTCATTACCATGCTGGAAAGTCCAAGAGGATCCCATGCACAGTTTTCATGCAGAAGAATGCAAATTGTCTGCTAGTATTTTCTGATAACATGGTCAATTCACATCTTGCCATTCATTTTCATAAGATTACCTGTGTCTTTAGAGCTCATACACCCCAAAAACATGAAGGGGCCATGTCACGTACCTGATTGGAGACTGAAATGACGAGGTCGGCCTCACTTGTGTCACTAGCCCTGACCCCACTGGAAGTGGAACAGAGGGACAAGAGCGTCAGCAGATGTTGTTTGAAGCTCTTGCAGTTGGAGACTTTGGAAGGCTGATGAAGGGATCAGCGTAGAGTTGTGATATTGCTGAGAAAAAAGAGTCCATCAAAGTTAGAGCCGGATCATGTTGCTCACGAAAGTGGTGTGCCCAGGATTGGGGTTCATGCTTAATAAGTGAGATAATGAATCCCACTTTGGTGCTTGGTGAAGCAAAGGTTCTTGGAAGCAGGGAAAAATATAACTCGCAGGAGTTGCGAAAGGTTCGGAACTTCCTGCAGTCTCCCGTGAAAAACTCAAGTATTGGAACCCGGGATTCCGGTGGAGGAGAAGTTCCATGAATCATGCTGAGCTCTGTCTGGATAGTTATGTCTGAGACTGCAGAAGGACCCATGGCTGTTGAGACATCTAACTTGGTTGGTAGTTGGTGTTCCATGTGCTCAAGGTTTCTTTGCAACCTCTGCACCATGTAAGACAAGGCAGAGATTGATTGACAGATGTCCCCCATTGCCGAGGCCTCCCTTTCAGACTCCATCATTGGCTGACTGGTACTGTCACGTACCTGATTGGAGAATGAAATGATGAGGTTGGCCTCACTTGTGTCACTAGCCCTGACCCCACTGGAAGTGGAACAGAGGGTGTCTAGGGACCAGGGGGACAAGAGCGCCAGCAGATGTTGTTTGCAGCTCTTGCAGTTGGAGACTTTGGAAGGCTGATGAACCTTCGATTCAGGCACCGTAGTAATATGCAGAGCTGGTATGGTAGATCGCCAGGTGTGCACCAGAGCAAGGCAGGAAGCAGGGATGGGAGACAGGAGCAGCGTCAAAGGAATAGCCGGGGTCATCACCGGGCAAACAGAGAGGTACCAAATCATAAGCAAGCCAAAGTCAGGAGCAGAGCCGAAGTCAGGAACCAGTATCAAGCAGGGGAATAATCAGAGCCAGGTCAGGAACAAGCCGGGTCAGCAACAAGGAAATCACACACAGGAACGAGCAGGAAACAGGGAACAGCTGAAGACCAGTCAGCACTCAGCACAGGGAAAGGCAACTTTTAAATAGTCTGCCTGGCGCCAATCTTCACCGTGCGCGTGATCGTGCATTTCTGTGCACATGCGCATGTCTATTCACCATCCGTCTCACGGGAATTCCCTTACAGGCCACCACCATGCTTCACAGTAGAGATGGTATTCTTGTCACTTTAGACCTTACTGACCCCTCTCCGAACATAGCACTTATGGTTGTGACCATAAAACTCTTTTTTGTCTCTTACTCCAGAGTACAGTGTGTTAGAAGCTGTGAGATGTGTTAAGGTGTTGTTGGGCATATTGTAACTGGGCTTTTTTTGTAACATTGGTGTAGTAAAGGCTTCTTTCGGGCAACTCGACCAGGCAGCTTATTTTTGTTCAAGTATCGTCATATTGTGCTCCTTGAAGAAACCACAGTGTCTTTTTCCAGAGCAGCCTGTATTTCTTTTGAAGTTACCTTTGGGTTTTTTCTTTTAGGGTCACAGATTTGCCTGGCTGTCCCCTCTCCAGCAGCACTATTTTGAGGCTGCTGCTAAAGGGCCTATACTAACACTGCTGGGATAAGATATTTAGAAATCTGTCCTCCAAGTTTCATATGCTTTGTGCATCCTGCATCATCAACTCTCCTCCCTGTTTACTTGGCTGAAAACTGCAATAGATCAGAAAAATACATCTGGACTGGAGCCTGAGTTTGTTGGTGTACTAATGGGTCTGAAAACATGGAGGGCAACCTCTGAACAGGTAAGAAGGACTTTGTTAATTTCCAGCAGCATCTTCAAGGGTCATCATTACAGTGCTTCCTGGTTCTTACTACTGGCAATTTTATTATCTCATCTAGTCAACAGAAAATTTAATTTTAATGCAGAAGTACCTACTTCTGAAAATGCTTATTTAATATGGCATGTCTGGCATTAAATAGCTGGTAATGTTATGGCAATATCTTAAATTATTCAGTACTTAAAGTGTATGCATGTTTTTTTGCAAAGGGTTAAACGTGAGGAGAATGAGGGGAATTCCCATTTTAGACAATTGTCAACATAACATTTTCCTCATTGGAAGATGCTTATCTCTTGCTCTTGTAAGAACTCTAAAATGTTGGATTTCCTATTAGATTCTATTTCTGTGACAATAGTCATCAGGACAAATACTGTAGATGGGGTGTATCTTCTAGTGAGGACACAGACAACAATAAAAACTTGGCAGAAGGTTTAATCATCCCCACTTTATCCAAAACTAAATTAAAAAAATATTTTTGCCTTTGCATTCATTTAACTTGACCTAAGTAGTTTGACTTGTATGGTTTCCAAAAGCTGTGATGACAGGCATAGGTGCTGCTACACTTTGGTGTGCAGTCATGTTGGAACAGGAAGAGGCCATCCCCAAACTGTTCCCACAAAGTTGGGAGCATGAAATTGTCCAAAATGTCTTGGTATGCTGATGCCTTAAGAGTTCCCTTCACTGGAACTAATGGGTCAAGCCCAACCCATGAAAACCAACCCCACACCATATTTTCCCCCTCCACTAAACTTTACAGTTGGCACAATGCAGTCAGGCAAGTACCGTTCTTCTGGCAGCCGCCAAACCCAGACACATCTATTGGATTGCCAGATAGAGAAGTGTGAATCGTTACTCCAGAGAACATGTCACCAGTGCTCTAGAGTCCAGTGGTGGCCTGCTTTACACATTTGCATCCGACGCTAACTGCACAGGTGGCAACCTATCACGTTACCACGCTTGAATTCACTGAGCTCCTGAGAACTGCCTATTCTTTCACAAATGCTTGAAGAAGCCATCTGCATGCCTAGGTGCTTGATTTTATACACCTATGGCCATGGAAGTGATTGAAGCACCTGAATTCAATGATTTGTAGGGGTGTCTCAATACTTTTGGCAATATAGTGCATGCGCTGGTGATCCTGGAGTCTCCTAGAAAGAGAATTTGTGGTGCAATGCAGCAGACTATTACTCCCTGAGGGGAATGCTTTGTGGGCTGGTTTATAATCTTACAAGTAATATCCTTTGGTGAGTCCAATTTAGTACATCTGGTGGTGGATACACAGTATGTGGTGATTTAAGGGATGGAAATATAATTCAGTTATGATTCCCTTGGCGGGAACAGAGTATTTCCCCCCAGGTAAGGATAATATTTCTGGTAAATGGATTAAAGATCAGAATGCAAGTTTGAAAGATATACTGAATAAGGGGAAATTGCACACTTTTTCTGACTTAAAGAAAAAAATTATTATTTTTCACATTAGACGAGTTGCGGTATGGCCAATTAGGTCATTTTGTTTCAACGCTCCCACAACCACTGAGGACGTCGGAGGATCTGTATCCATTTAAAAAACTGTTGACTGTAACTATAGCTCTTAAACAAGACACCTCCAGGATGTACAAGATTCTTATGGATATGGAGGGTACTGATCCTCCTGAGCTCTTGGAAAAATGGGAACAGGAGCTTGGAACAAAATTGAACGAGCAACAAGAGAATAAAATATTCAAATTATGACATGAGGTGACAAATATGAGCACAGTTGAAATGAATTACAAATGTTTGGCTAGATGGTATATTACACAGAGTAAGGCACATAAATAAAAAGTAGATGTTTCACCTTTATGTTGGAGAGGATGTGGGGAAAAGGGAACAATGGTACACATATAGTGGGATTACCCAAAAATACAGGATTACTGAAAGGGAAGAGAATATTACAATATATTCAGGAAATATGTGGGATCACTATACAAAGAGACCCGTGGACATGTTTATTTTATAAATTTGAACCTTTAGTAAAACTACATAAGAACAGGGTACTATATCATCTAATCAGTGTGGCTAAGAGCTTGATTCCCAAATTTTGGCTTGCCCCAGACCCACCAAGAATAAATGACTGGGTTAACAGAGTGGAAAATATCTACAGGATGGAGGAGTTGTGTTATATTGAGGAGGAGAGAATAGAAAAATTTAGGAAAATGTGGAGTAGCTGGTTAATTTTCAAAACATCTAAAAGATATCTGGAACTGGTGGGAATTTAGATGGAAGAGTATCAGAGGGAGTTTTAATGGAGTACCCAACAGAGAGAAGGAGATAGGAGGGAAGGGATACAGATATAGATAGATAATCACGAGAATGCATAGAAACTATGATTTTGGTATGGACTGGGAAAAGTGGAGGTGGGGAGGGTGGGGCAGTGGATAAGACGATGCAAATGAAATTTATGTATTGGTGAAGTTCTTTTTATTTTTGTGTGCATTAGATGCTCTTTTTGTATTGGTAAAAATTAATAAAAGTTTAAAAAAAAAACAAAAAACAAAAGCAAAGTACTTGCCCATTGTCAAGTATATTACTTGGCTTACTTTTCCAGAGCATATAAGATGAAACCTCGCTGGATAGTATGGGCAAGTTGTAAGGTTGTGGAAAACTGTTTAATGCATTTTACCTCCTGGATTCTGTATAAAGCAACATTGTCTCTAAAATAAACATGTAAAATAAAGAGCTCCCTTCAAAGAAGGCATTTAATACTAATCTCTCCTTTCTGCACCACCAACTTCCACAGCAATGAAGAGGAACCAGTGTCTGAACAATGGTCAGAATTAAAACATTTTGGGAGTGTCAATTTTCAGACGTCTTTCAGTCTTTCATTCAGTATGTCAATCCTACATACTTACTCTTTCCTGTAGTGAATCCAATTAGAGGAATTAGTGAAGCCAATTAGAGGAATCACAATACCCATGAAGTGTCAGATTCCCAGAGTTCAAGCGCAAAGGCAGTATGAGAGGTAAGTAGCAAATGTCTTCTTTTCAGTGAGCATTCTCTATATACATTTTTTAATGACAGATTCACTTTAAAATATAATGACTTGCCTTTTTGCCTTTTAACATAAATATGTTTGCTCTTGCTTTCATTCATGAAAAAAATATACTAGCCACTCACCTCAAACTGAATGTACTTCAAGAGTCTGAAATGATCAACATAAAGTCGGAGGTACTCCAGCACCTTCGAATTGTGCAGATATGCTGGAAAATCATCGGGCATTGGGAAGTCTGAATAACACATCATCTCTTTGGAAGTGTTTGTTACAACAGAGCTATATAAGCTTGCTCTTTTGTCTTCCACAGTTTCCTGGGTTAAAGCAGAAACATGACAAAAAATGACTTATTAATGGATATCTTGCTTAGTTATACATTTTTAGTCCTGTCATTTCAAATCAAAGTTGACTCTTGGGTCCACTATCAGTAGTGGAAGCTATTGGTGGAATCCAATGAGAATAGCAGCTTTATTGTGGGTAGGGCATATGGGACCCCCTGTGATACCAGTTAACATGTAGAAAAGTAAATTACATAATGGCCTGCTGGCTCTCTATTTCACAATGAACTGGTAAACTATCCCCTGAACTACTTTTTGCCAATTAGCTGTTACAACAGGTGGAGCAATTAATGAGATCCCCTTTGCTGAATCAGTGGCAAAACTAATTTTCCATCATCTGTTTATATCTAGTTGTAAACATGTTAACATTCCATGGACCGTGCTCCATAAGTCTGAACTACTATTATTTTCAAATTTTATCACAGAGATAAGAGAGCACAATGCTATTCCAGTACAAATAACATGGAAATTTTGTAATAACATGGTATCTCTCATTTTCTGATATCATGCTGGCATTTGCTGCGGGGCATCACTGTGATAACGTCTTTATTCTTTTAATTTAAAGGCTCATGCACACAGCTGCAAGGGAACTGTACAACCTGTGTGAGCATCCATACCCCCCATAAAAACGTGCCCAGGACCCATAGCTGTTGCCTACTGCTAGTTACTGATAGCAATCACAAGATGTGGCTGTATGCTGGAATGTGCCAGTACTTCCATGAAGAACTTGCACAAGCACAGACATATGCCCCTAATGTAGAAAGGTTTACATTTGTCAGCATACAGGGATCTTTTTGGCGACCGCAGCTTCTGCCTGTAGTATTGTGGCATTAAATCTGGCTCCAGTAACCTGCTCCTGCTTCAGGACGGAGTTTACCTATAAAACAACACTTTATGGACATTGCAGACCATACAATGTCAAAGATGGCACCACATTGATTTCTGCCCAGGCTCCATTTTTTTTCTAACTTCAATTTGGACCACGTGGAGGGATTCCTATTTTGTAATGAATTTCTATTTACCTAGAAAATCTCCCCTTAAATGTATATGAAATGTCCAATGTTTTACTCACAATGGGCCGTACAAAGAATCAAATGACTTGGTTTACTAAGACAGCAACGGGCACCTCTATATTTGTTCATAACTGGTTGATGTTTCAAAGGGCACCTGATATAATGGTGCCAGCAGTTTACTCTGCAAGTAAGTCTGCCAGTGATTTATATTGAAATTCTGATAATATTTAAACTCATGGGTTCATCTCAAAGTCTGATCCAGCAGGCAATCTGTGCCAGTGACAATTATAACATCAAAGCTACTTACTGTGTATCTCCATAAGCCACCAATGTCATGACTTTTTTCAAAACATATTGGTTCATGACCTTCTTCTAGGCAACTTTTGATAGCTGTCAGTCCACTGCAGCCAGCGCCAATTACAGCCACTCTTTTACCCATGGTGCCCTTGAAAAAAAATTCATTAAATTCCATGGAGTTATGATGTCTGAATTTAACGTGTCACAGTAACTAGAAAACATAAATAGATGACTGATCCTGCATAGTGATCAAAAGCATGTGGTATGTATCCTGCAGGTTCAAAAGATCATAAATTTGAATGGAAGAGATGTGTCTTTTTTTATTGATCTTTAAACATGAGAAGCAATTTGTCAAGTTCAAATAGCTACAAAAAATAGCCAAAGTTTGCAATGTCTGAGAATTTCTGAATCTGCTTGCAATAAAAAGAGAAGAATAACATAGAATAAAGATTGGCTGTCTAATTACCAACTATTGTTCAATTTTTTTTATAGAAAAACAAATAAAGAGTTAATTTTATTATTGCTTTACCCAGCATGAATACAGCAATATTTAGTAAAAAGAACTTTAATTAAAACAGTATTTAGGAATAAGAACTTTAATTACAGCAAAGTGGACAAGGTACCAGCTCCTAAAAATGTCTGCTTCCAGAGGCATATATCCGTATGTGTGTTCGTGTGATTACGCAAGCACCCACATACAGCTGCATCTTGTAATTGATTTTTAGGGGCGGCTTCACGCAGTTGCTGTGGCTCCTGGGTAGGGAAATACATCCAAAATTGATATCAAAAGGGCACCAGATACCTGTGTACACGAGGCCGGTACTATTGCATTTGTTATTTTGAAATGCCAGTATGAATGAAAAGTAGGGGTGAATAAAACATATGTGGGTTTAAAGTACAACTAAAGGGAAAACTTTTTTTTTAGTTTTGAATAGGGATTAGAACACCTGTCAGTTTTTATTGCTGTCTGTGCCGTCATTAGGGAGGTTCACCCTCTCTGTTATCATTCCAATTGAAAGTAAAAGAAACTCTCACATTTTGGGTTAACACCAGAAGAGTAATAGAAGGGAAATCTTCCAAGGGAGACACTGGTTCTGGTGAACCAGATGACACAATGGGATTTCCTCGCTTTGGACAGATTTCCTTTCACTTTCTGTTTTGGGTATTGGATAGGGAGTGAAGGGAAGATTCCCCAATGGGACACAGATGGCAAAAAAAATGATAGGGGCTAACTCCCTTACGCTATCCAAAATAAAAAAAAAAAAGTTTTGTCTTTAGTTATACTTTAGCCAGTCATTTTTTTTTCATATTATTTCTTCATAATCTGCAAAATGGAATCATGGCAGGGTGTGTATCCTTTCCATATACAGTCAGGTCCATAAATATTGGGACATCGACACAATTCTAACATTTTTGGCTCTATACACCACCACAATGGATTTGAAATGAAACGAACAAGATGTGCTTTAACTGCAGACTGTCAGCTTTAATTTGAGGGTGTTTACATCCAAATCAGGTGAACGGTGTAGGAATTACAACAGTTTGCATATGTGCCTCCCACTTGTTAAGGGACCAAAAGTAATGGGACAGAATAATAATCATAAATCAAACTTTCACTTTTTAATACTTGGCTGCAAATCCTTTGCAGTCAATTACAGCCTGAAGTCTGCAATGCATAGACATCACCAGACGCTGGGTTTTATCCCTGGTGATGCTCTGCCAGGCCTCTACTGCAACTGTCTTCAGTTCCTGCTTGTTCTTGGGGCATTTTCCCTTCAGTTTTGTCTTCAGCAAGTGAAATGCATGCTCAATCGGATTCCGGTCAGGTGATTGACTTGGCCATTGCATAACATTCCACTTCTTTCCCTTAAAAAACTCTTTGGTTGCTTTTGCAGTATGCTTTGGGTCATTGTCCATCTGCACTGTGAAGCGGCGTCCAATGAGTTGTGAAGCATTTGGCTGAATATGAGCAGATAATATTGCCCGAAACACTTCAGAATTTATCCTGCTGCTTTTGTCAGCAGTCACATCATCAATAAATACAAGAGAACCAGTTCCATTGGCAGCCATACATGCCCATGCCATGACACTACCACCACCATGCTTCACTGATGAGGTGGTATGCTTAGGATCGTGAGTAGTTCCTTTCCTTCTCCATACTCTTCTCTTCCCATCACTCTGGTACAAGTTGATCTTGGTCTCACCTGTCCATAGGATGTTGTTCAAGAACTGTGAAGGCTTTTTTAGATGTCGTTTGGCAAACTCTAATCTGGCCTTCCTGTTTTTGAGGCTCACCAATGGTTTACATCTTGTGGTGAACCCTCTGTATTCACTCTGGTGAAGTCTTCTCTTGATTGTTGACTTTGACACACATACACTTACCTCCTGGAGAGTGTTCTTGATCTGGCCAGCTGTTGTGAAGGGTGTTTTCTTCACCAGGGAAAGAATTCTTCGGTCATCCACCACAGTTGTTTTCCGTGGTCTTCCGGGTCTTTTGGTGTTGCTGAGCTCACCAGTGCGTTCCTTCTTTTTAAGAATGTTCCAAACAGTTGTTTTGGCCACGCCTAATGTTTTTGCTATCTCTCTGATGGGTTTGTTTTGTTTTTTCAGCCTAATGATGGCTTGCTTCACTGATACTGACAGCTTATTGGATCTCATCTTGAGAGTTGACAGCAACAGATTCCAAATGCAAATAGTACACTTGAAATTAACTCTGGACCTTTTATCTGCTCATTGTAATTGGGATAATGAGAGAATAACACACACCTGGCCATGGAACAGCTGAGAAGCCAATTGTCCCATTACTTTTGGTCCCTTAAGAAGTGGGAGGCACATATTCAAACTGTTGTAATTCCTACACCGTTCACCTGATTTGGATGTACATACCCTCAAATTAAAGCTGACAGTCTGCAGTTAAAGCACATCTTGTTCGTTTCATTTCAAATCCATTGTGGTGGTGTATAGAGCCAAAAATGTTAGAATTGTGTCGATGTCCCAATATTTATGGACGTGACAGTATATTCTGTATTAAAGGTATCCCTCTTACTGTAACTGATTTTAGGGGGGTTTATTTTGATCCTTTAAGCCAAAGACTTTTGGTGGCCATAAATACTTCGATTTTTTTTTTTATCCTAATGATATGCAATCAAATCTGAAAAAAATCAAATAGCCATAACTTCCCTTTCGATCATTTAGACTCAATTTCTATAAGATTCAATCAAACTGAGTCAATCTGCCAGGGCAGAAAATTCCCAGTTGTTTTGCATCCATCTGCAGTACAGAGATACTTTGCTTGTGAATATGATTGTATTTTGATTGATCAGATTATGAGACGTACATTTTGGAAATAGAGATGCAATTGATGACTTCCTATCAAAAGTTACGATCGCATCTTAACTATTTTATTTTTTTGTTTTCTACAGGTACTCATATAGCGCCATCAATTTAGTCAGTGCTTTACATATATATATTGTACATTTACATTGAAATCCACTTCTCTGTGTGTGGTATATAATGGGTTGTCAAATACAGATAGATTATATATGCACAGCAATTGGATGTAATGCAGCAATACCATCGTTTGACATGTGGTTTTGAGGAAGCTAGATATCTTGGATTCAGGGCTTTTTTTCAGCGGAAATGTGGGGGAATGCAGTTCCGGGACCTCCAGTACTGAATGTATGTAATGGCAAGGGGTGCTGGGGTGTGCTGAAGGGTCTATTGATGCTGGCTGCTGGAGGATCTATTGTTGCTGGACAGGATCTGTTTTTACATGGTGGTCTATTTCTGCAGGTGGGGAAGGGGCTTATGTTGCTGGGGTCAATTTTTGCTGGAAGGGATTTACTGTTGAGGTATGGGTCTATTGTTGTAGGCTGCTGGAGAGTCTATTACTGCTGGCTGCTGGGAGATCTATAGTTGCTGCTGGGGTCTTATATTCCTGGGTAGCTATTTTGTTGCGGGGTCCACTTTCGCTGGGGAGAGCCTATTGTTGCTGGGGTATGTCTATTGCTGCTGGATGTGGGCGATCTATTTTACTGCTTTTTTTGTTATTAACAAATTCCATACAAGTTACTTAGCACCAAAAGATGATACTTAGCTCTATGTTCTCCAAAAGGAGTGGCACAGGGAGGTGGGTAGGGGGTGGAATCAAAGGATGGTGCTCAGAGGTGGTTAGGGAGGAGAGACAAGAAGTGGCTCAGGAGGGGGGTTCCTGCACCTATTCTCTGAGGAAAAAAAGCACTGCTTGTATTGATCACAATTGCTGGTTGACTACTCTTAATTGGGGGTCATATGATTCTGGTAAGCCTCTCTCTCTCTGTTGTACACCAAGGTGCTGTGTGGTTTATCATTAAGAAGTTTGGTGGCGTTTGGTATCCACATCTATCATTTCTCTTATAACCGAACCACTGAATTCACAGTATTTGGCTTCACATTTTGATTCCTTTGTTTTATTTTTTTCAATTTGTGATGACAGATAATATTTTGATATATTTGCATTGCACTTTTGTATTGCACACACATTTTAATTTATTCTAGCGCTGCATTATTGTTTTGTGATGTTTATTATGCTATATGTTATGGTATTGTGCTAGCTGCTATGTTTTTTCAGCATCCAATAGAGCCCTAGTGCATTTTTTTAGTTCTTAGATTATTCCCATTGCAAGAGATTGTTCAGAAAAGAAAATGAACATTTTTCAAAGCGTGTATGGCTACTATAATACTATAGATTTTTGTTAGATAGTTGGTAAGGTTGAATAAAGACACATGTCCATCCTGTTCAACCTGAGTGTGCATGTGTGTATGTCACCACCAGTTTCAATATATTTGTACATTGTGTTCATTAAGAAACCCATCTAAAAGTTTTACCCCTGGTTCACATATATGCGGTTGTGTGGGCTGCATTTTGCACTGCACGAGAGCCCATTCATTTGAATGGACTCCCGTGCCTGTGACATGCAAAGAAGTCCCTGCACTTCTTTGGAAAATGCAGCCCGCATGGGAACCTAGGTTCCCAGTACAGCTGCTTTTTCCAGTGCGAGCTGCATGCCATTAGAAATAAAGCACCCGCCCGCGGGTCCGCATTTCTCTTTGCAGGTGGTGTGGCTGCACGGATTTTTGTGCCGATGTGCAGCGGCACCTCCTGCACAGATGTGAACCTATAGTAAAGACTCCATGCACACAGGGCTTAAAAAAAAAACACCAGTTCCCTTGGCAGGAAAAAACGCTCATATTGAGTGTTTTTGTACACATGTTTAGGACCGTTTAGCATTTTTTTGCCATAAAACTCCAATCAAAAATGCAAACCAGAAGGGGTTTTTTTTCTGCCTCTAAACGCTGAGCATAAACTCTGCCTCTAAACATCCTAATGTGCATGGACACATAGGATAACATTGAGCTGCCTCTACAGGCAAAACACAAAACTCCTGTAGAAGCAGTGTTTTTTAAGCCAGTGTGCATGAACCCTTAAAGTCTTTAAACTTTAAATAATATTGTTGGCTGCTGCTACGAAAGTCATGTATTATTTTTTTGGCAGAGAATTATTTTATATGTTCTTCTTTCCTCCTAGTAAATGCGCTGTTTGTTGCTATGACCTGCCTGTGCTGAACGAAGGCTATAGTATAGCAAATATTCACAAATAAAGATATTGCTTTTAATAACACAGTTCATAAAAGGCTGAACATTATACTAATAAATAAATCACTAGTTAGAATCTAAACGATTGTAAAATAAACAACATTTTTGGTAAGACAATGGCTTACCTCTGTTCCTGCCTTGTTTGAGCTTTGCTGATCACACAATAACTCCTTTTCAACGTGTGCAAAATAACACTTTGCTTGTTAGATTGATGCTCTCTTGCACCATCTATGGCATGAATTGTAGAATTGAACTAGCTCCAGCTCAATTGGAAAAAAACAAAAGACAATTAATTTTTTTTTTTTTTATTCTTAAAGGCTAAACTCACTTTTTTAAGATAATACCCTACGCAGTCAAGTGGTCCCAGTAGATATTGCAAAACTGAATAGCTTTGTAAAACAATCATTAGTTTCATTACCAAACCTGTAGCCCATTTTGGCCCACATGGAAGCCTTGAGAAAAACTGCAAGTTAGCAACTCCCATGTCCTGACTTGTTCTTAGGACAAGTAAAGCACTGGATGCTCAATCCCAGCATTACAGCAATGAAAACCAACGTTTTCACCTCCTAGCAATAAGTCAAGACGTCAGGATTGCTATCTAGGAATTTTTTGGGTCAGACATCCCCGGGGAGCCCAAATGGCCTACAGGTATGACAAAAAAATAAATTAACATTTTATAAAGTGACCTACTGGTGGCCCTTGCCTGCATATACTTCTTTCTGGAAAAGGTGAACTTTACCTTTAAAGTTGAAAGTTTATTTTCATGTGATTCAGGTGAAAATATCATCTGATGTCACAAACTAAATAACTACTGCTAAGAGTTGTACTTTGTGATGCCTCTGTTTGTTTGGTGCTGTATAAATATGGAGGTTGCCATTGCTGAGCTCTCCAAATAATGATAGTTGCCTAGCTGCCATGTCAATCCATTTGCTTCAGTACTTCTGAGTCACTGACCTAGAACAAATAGGAAAATTCATAGTTTTTGAGTTCTCTCTAAGTTCAGTTGTTGCATGCATTTTCCAGGTAAGTGGTTTACAAAATATGAAAGCCACATCCATATGGAAGAAAAGTATATTTGAAATATATTTTAAAAATATTCTTCCCAAATATATTGCTATTTATTGTAAATGCTACAATTTTGGCCATATTCAATACATATATATATACTGCATGTTGAAATGTGTTTTTATTACAAAATATATGAGAAATATTTTTTAAAATACATTTCAAATATACTGTATGCCTTTAAAAATACAAATCTATATTTTTGGGATGCATTTATAAATATATGTAAAAATATATGTTAAAATTACTTTATTATATGTTAAAAAAACTGAAGAATATATTTTAAAAAAATGTATGCCAAAATATGACAATATATTTGGGAAGAATATTTTTAAAATATATTTCAAATATATTTTTCTTCCATGTGGGCATGCAGCCATGCAGCTAGCAGATCCAGAAAGAGGACTGCAACAATGGGCTCCATATTTCTCTAATAACAGGTCTCCTGTTTTAAGCTAAGTATATCCAATCACCTAGCACATAAACATTGTGGCACCTTTATATTCCATCTTCATCAGCTGTTTCATGCTTCTTCTTTACGCAAAATATGATGACTATGTAGAAACTGAAGAAAAAAGGGGGAGGGGAAAAAGGCACCTTCTAAGTGCAGTATCCAAAATGATATTTAATGAACTTCAGTTAAAAACACTTACAGAGTGACAAGTATAAAACAGCGCATCAGAAATGAATAAGGGTGCACCACTAGATTCCACAACTTACACGTCCCCTGGTCCTGAGATGCGGTGCACCGTGATTCATGTTTGATGAACTGTTTTATATTTGTCATCCTGTAAGTGTTTTTAGCTGAAGTTCATTAAATATCATTTTGGATACTGCACTTAGAAGGCGCCTTTTTCCCCTCCCCCTTTTTTCTTCATTCTTAGAGCTGGCTCACTCTGGGAAGGCTGCCACTTCATGCCACATAAAATAAGATACAGGGACTATTATAGACATTTTATGGACTTTCTTTAGATGCCATGGTTATTTGAAAGATCATATGTTCTTCTGTGTGCTGATCACTTTGTATATACTATGTAGAAACTGCACTAGTACTGATATGCAAATGTTGAATTTTTGTCAAAAGTCAACAGCTATGCATCCATATCTAACTGCTCCCCCTGGTAATCATGTATTGCAGAAAGCAGTGAGAAATCAAAGTCACAGAAAGGACAGAATTATCTTTGACAGTCATGATGTGATTGACAAGCTGGATTTATTCTTTGTATGCTATGCAAGAAGCAAGATGGCTGCACCAGGAAAAACAATCATATTTATTAACCACTTCAGCCCGGGAAAATTTTACCCCCTTCATGACCAGGCCATTTTTTGCCATTCGGCACTGTGCTATTTCAACTGGTAATTGTGTGATCATGCAACTCTGTATCCAAACAAAATGTATGTCCTATTTTCACACGAATTAAGCTTTCTGTTGGTGGTATTTGATCATCACTGGATTTTTATTGTATGTGATATAAATGAAAAAAGACCGAAACTTTTGAAAACAACAATATTTTCTATTTTCAATAAACTCAAATTTAGTCATAAATGTAGTCCAAAATATATTCTGCTATATGTCTTTGGTAACTAAAATCCCAATATCTGTATAGTAAATGGTTTGTGTGAAAAGTAGTGTCTACAAACTATGGTATATAATTGGAATTTACACAGCTTTTACTTTCTAGCTGCCTAACACATTTCTTGAGGTGTTAAAATGCCAGGACAGTACACAAAAAAACAAATTACCCATTTCTGGAAAGTAGACATGCCAAGGGATTTGCTTAGAGGCATACTGAACCAATGAAAGATTTTATTTTTTGTCAGTTTTTAAAAATGAGAAAAAAGTTTTCCTTATTTTTTACACAAAGTTGTAATTTAAATGATATAGTGCTCACACACGCCATGTGGAATTACACTCCAAAATACATTCTGCCACTTCTCCTAAGTATGGGGTTACCACATGTGAGACTTTTTGGGAGCCTAGTTGTGTACGGGGCCTGAAAATCAATGACCACCATCAGGCTTTCAAAGGGGCAAAATTTCCTAATTTCACTTCCTCGGTACCTATCACAGTTTCTGAGGCCTTGAAATGGCAGCATACCACTCCCAAATTTCGCCTTTTCAGCAAAATAGAAACCCCAAGCTATTTGCTGAGAGGCATGTTGAGTCCATGGAAGATTTTACTTTTTGTCACAAGTTTTTGGAAAATTAAAAAAAAAAGTTTACACAAAGTTGTCATTTAAATTATATTTTGCTCACACATGCCATTGGTATATGTGAAATTACACCCCAAAATACATTCTGCTGCTTCTCTTGAGTATGAAGATACCACATGTGTAAGACTTTTCGGGAGCCTAGCCACATATGGGGCTTGAAAAGCAATGAACACTAGCAGGCTTTCAAAAGGTGTAATTCCCTCATTTCACTTCCTTAGTACCTATCACAGTTTCAGAGGCCCTGAAATGCCAGGATAGCACCCCCCCCCCCTCACTTCCTAAATGCCAGGATAGTACAAGGTCCCCCCAAATGATCTCATTTTGGAAAGTAGACATCCCAAGAAGTTGAATAAGAGGCATGATGAGTATTTTAAAGATATCGTTTTTCTCACAAGGTTTTGAAAATAAAGAAAAGAAAAATATATTTTCATGTTCTTACTTCATTTTCCAAAAAACTGTGGCAACAAATGAGATCTGCAAAATACTCACCATGCCTCTTAGCAAAAACTCTCGAGTGTCTACTTTCCAAAAAAGGGTAATTTACTATCCTGGCATTTCATGGTCTCTGAAACTGTGATAGGTAGTCAGGAAGTCTACTGAGGAAATAATACCCTTTAAAGCCTGAAGGTGCTTATTGGATTTTGGGGACTGCCAAAAAGTCTCTCACATCAGGTATATCCATACCAGTGATAAGTAGCAGAAGGTGTTTTGGGGTGTAATTCCACGTATACCAATGGCGTGTGTGAGAAATATCTTGTTAAAGTGTCAATTTTGTGTAAAAAAAATGTAATTTTCCAAAAAACTTGTGGCAAAAAATAAAATCTTCTATGCACTCAACATGCCTCTTATCAATTACCTTAGGGTGTCTACTTTCCAAAAAGGCATCATTTGAGGGGTTTTGCGTTGTCCTGAAATTTTATGTTCAACATTAGAAACTTATGCCACATATCACCCACTATTCTAACCACTTTTCTGACCCTTTACTTTAACATGAGAAAGCAGTTGTTGTTTGCTAGAAAATTTCTTTAAACCTCCAAACATTATATATATTTTTAAAGCAGAGGCCCTAGAATAAAATGGCAGGTGTTGCAATTTTTTATGTCACACAATATTTGCGCAGCATTTTTCAAATGCAAATCTTTCAGGAAAAAATACACTTTTTTGAATTTTAATGCACAAAACCACAATAAATTACCAAATTGTATGGTAACAATGTTTGTTGTTATGCCGAGTAAATAAATAGTAAACAACACATGCTTTAAAATTGAACACAAACTCAATGAAAAACTACGTATATTTTTAATATCCGTATGCAACGCTTTAAAAGCCTTTACAGGTTACCACTTTAGATTTACACAGAAGGTCTAGTGCTAGAATTACTGCGCTCGATCTGACATTTATGGTGATACCTCACATGCATGTTGCAATTGCTGTATGCATACCAACACGGGAACGACGCTTGTGTTTGACTTTGAGCGCAAGCACGGGGGGACATGAGTGATTTTTTGTTTTCATTACTATTATTTATTTCGCTTTTTTTAATTTTACACGGTCCCTTTCATTTTCTTTTATCACTTTTTGGTTATAACAGGTAATGTAAATATCCCCTATGATAGCAATAGGCAGTGACAAGTATTATTTACTGGGAAATCTGGGGTCTTAGATTCTAGATCTCTCCTCTGCCCTTAAAGTATCTTATCACATCAAGATCTGTGTGATCAGATGCTTTCTCAATTTAAAAATGACACTTTTTATATCCGGCAAAACCGAAGTGATGAAATGCTCATTGCTTCTGGTTTCTTAGACCATAGAGATGATTGAAGCCATTCTGATCTCTGATCAGCTCTATGGTCAGCAGGTAGAACCCCCGGTTGCATTCTTGTGTTCCCTGATGGGACGGGAGAGCCTCATAAAGCTGTGGAAGGTGGTGGGGGAGAGGGTGTCCCCTCCCACTGCTTATAAAAGCAATCCAGCAGCTCATTAGCTGTTAGAATTGCTTTTACATGAAAGCCAACCACCAACTAAAAAAACCATATGAGGATGATGTCTGAAGCTGCAGCCATCATCCTGGTATAACCAGACACACTGGTCCTTGTTGGGCATACTATATATGTACTATTGTTTTTTTCATGCAGCCTGTGGGCTGAAGGAAAAAAGAAAACCTAACAGATTCCTCCAGTCACATTGATCAATGTGGGTGAAGAAATCTGTGCCAGAAAAAGTGTGGTATGTCCCCTGCAAAGCAAACAACAGTTAATAATAAAACACAGTAACAATAGAACATTACCTCATAAAACAACAACTTTTTTATTGAAATCTGTGCCAAAAAATGTTTTAAATATATATACCGATGCATAGGAGCGATGTGCCCACTGATCACCCCAGGCCCCCATGCTTGGGCCTATACATTCTTTTTTTAGCCACAGATGAGCAATCTCCTGCAGCAGTGCTGCACACACTGTTGCTGTCAGAATAAACAGATCAGTGCTGCAGCTGGAGTCCTGCAATGCAAACAACAATAAAATACAGTACCTATAGAACATGAACTCAATAAAATGACAGCTTTTTATTTTTTACTTTTTTTAAATTCAGTTTTACTCTTAATTTTTATGGTTTTTACTTTTTTAACTTATCAGAACAGCTTCTGATTTTAGAGGCTCTCAAAATGCAATAGACAGTTTCCGGACTATCTAACATCTTTCGAAACTCTTGTGTGAGAACTGTGAAAATGTGCCCCATACTGTGCCTTGCTGTACCCTATACTAATACTCCACTAATGTGTGGTAGTGACTGAAGCAGTTCTTGATGAAGAGACCAGGTTGGTCAGAACAGGGAGAACAAAGTGGGTGTCAAATCTTATTCCGTGTCTGCTACAGACAAGACATCTTTTTTGGGGTGACCTTTGGGTTGGGTTAGCATAGAGGACATTACTGGATGTCCTCTATGCTACCCCAACCCAAAGGTCACCCCAAAAAAAGATGTCTTGTCTGTAGCAGCCAGCTCACTGCATCTGGATTTGGGGTTTGGGCCACAGCACCTCCTGGATACAAAAGTGCTGTGCTGCTCTCTTCTTGAAATTTGAGGAAGGATCCACTTTGTACAGTTGCTTTGTAAATTACAAAAGCGTTATATATAGCCTATTGAAATAAATAAATAGACACCTTTTTGTACCAGTGTTGAACTTTGCAGGAAACTGGGTACAGATTTATCATTTGGTCATTGAAGTCTACCATTCCCATGTTAAGGTTATAGTCATGGACACAAAGGGTTTTCTCAACAACTCCAGATGCCGTGCTAATTTGAGTCATCGTGTCTGCGTGAATGGAAGACAGGACAAAAACATCCAAGCCTGTGGCCCTCTCACATTTTGACCTCATATCTGGACCACTTGCTGGGGAGATACTGTTTGATTGCAAGGTGGCCAGTAAAATGAATGAGGGACTCATCCATGCAGATGTTTGATTGGGGCATATACACATCTGCAAATTTCTCAGTGAAGATGTGAAGTTTAGAGCTAAACAAATAATAATAAAATTAAAGTGCATAAAATAAATAAGTAAATAAATGTCTGTGAGGTCAAAAAATACTGCAAACAAAAATATATTAAAAATATGTTGAAATTATGTCCATCCACCACCACAAAGTGCTCTTGATTGCAGCAAAACAACTCCAATCAAAAATTGCTTTCACTGTCTCCCACTGAATTGAAAACTCACAAGAAATTATGGCTGCCACTACAACAGCATAAACGCCCATATATTTAAGCAGGAATGCATATATCTTGACATGAGACTTTGTAAATACGTGTCATTCTGTCTGGCCAGGCTGTGGTGAAATAAAACTCGCCAGGAGCAAAATAAACATCAAATAGTGTAGTGTTTATTAAATACCAAGTGAATAAAAGTACATACAACTGAAGAACATATAGCAAAAGATGTCAGCTTACATGAACAGCCGATGCCGACCTGGAACTGTGCAGAGCTGTGACATCAGCACTGTAAACTCCTCACCAATGCGTTTCATTCAATAGGACATTATCAAGGGGTATTGCAGTACTGATGTCTCACATATTTATATAGTATCACGTGTCCGCCCTCTTACTGTAAATCAATCAGGAACAGGAAGTGAAAAGCATCCATCTTAGAAAAACCAGAAATGACAATAATGCCATCTTGAGATGGGTCATTGATGGATTTCCAATCAGAACCGGATGTACGGAACCTCTATCTTGAAAAAGGCCGGAAATAGTGATACTGCCATCTTAAAATGGGTCAGTGGGTGAATTACCCACATAGACAAATACTAAAACAGGGAAACCTAGAAAGGACAAAAACCTGCACCTTAACAGAGGCTAAACACCAAAAAGCATAATTTACAAAAAATAAAATAAAACAAAATATGTAATACTGTGATGCGGGCAAATAAAAATAATCGATAATAAGGGGACTCTAAATGACCCAAAAAATCAATTAACAAAAATAAAATTAAAAAATATATAGATATAAAGAGGACGGAGACGTTTCACCATGAAGACCAAACATTCCAAAATAAATTAAACAACAATGTAAAAGAGACCTCTAGAACAAAAAACTGAATTTAAGTGAAACTTTATATTTCCAGAGACACTATATAAACATTGTACACATTTGAGGCATAGAATCTCATCCTGCTTGATAAATGGAGGTAAGGAGTATGGATTTACCAGACAGAAAACAAAATGTAGTTCCTTAAATATTATAGAAAAATTGAACCTATCAAATTTCGCAAGCAGTGAGAAGTCTAGGGACAGACACTCTTTTGTCTGTCACAAAGTTCTCTGCAGCACTGAATGTACATTTAGGTATGTTTACAGAGGCAGCCCTAAAGCTTGATACTGGGCAAGATCTGGCCAGAGGCCCAGCCTTGCTATTCAAAAATCAAGGGGGTTGTCTGCTGGAACGGTGTCAATACCTGCTCTTGACTCCATGTACTCCTCTACACTGTGATGCAGATAGCAGTGCTGCTGGCAGTGGATAGCCTTGGGCATAGGGTAGAGAAAAATGTTTTGAAAGCTCTGTCTAGGCAGCCACCCCCACCACTGCTCCTCCCTCTACCAAAAGCAAGCTCCAAGCCAATTGTCCTTGAGACAGTATACTTCCAGTCTCTGGAAAGAAAGTTAACAAGTTCCTCTGCAGCACATTCTCCAACTATCTGATCTTTTGCTCCCTCTGAGAAGGCAGGATGAACTCTGTGACTTTCAGAGAGGGATGTCAACTGGTTCCTTTCCTTAATGCCACGAATCCTAGGCGGCACCAGGTAGTCACTCCTTCCCCCTTCATCCTGCTGCTGTGCCTTCATTGCCCTGTCTATAATGCCATGCAATGTCTGCTCCAACAGGAAGATAACATGGACTGTGAAGCTGATGCTCACATTGTCACAGCTCACTTTTCTGGTTTCCTCCTCCATGGGTGACAACACATTGCATGCATTCACTATGTCCTCTAGGAGCCACTGACATGGGAAGAATAAACCCAGCTCCCCGTGCCTGTTCTTGTGCCATAATCACACAGGTATAAAATTATGGCCTGTTGATACATATACAACTATTGCAGCATGACTGAGAGAGTTCCAGGCATGTCACATATCAGGTGGTATGTTGGCGAATGAGGTTCTTGCTGAATTTTACCCACCTGCACACTAACCATCTGAAAAGGCTACAAACACAATACACCTCAATACATAAAAATATATTAACTGCTTTTAGTTTTCTTTTAGTATCTTGATTGCTTGCTGATAAAATTTCTTACAGACTTTCTGGGAAGTTGAGAAGACATAAGTACAGTCAAGACATACCGTATATACATGTGGGACACTTAGCACTTAAGCTGGCCATAGATAGATCAACATTTGGCCAGTTCAGCAGGGACCAGTCGAATTTCAACCCATGTGCCTGCTCCTGCTCAACAGAAGGTGATCTAACGAATTACTTCTGACAAACAGGAATTTTGTAAATGTCAGAATGTTGGATTTTTTTTCTTGACACAGTGGATGCAGCCTTGCTTGTGTGGATAGAGGAATCAGTTCTTTTTTTTTTTCAATCCACCTAATGAGGATCGATAAAAAAGGGCTAATCTATGGCCAGCTTAAATGCAAGTGACAAAGACAATCAGAGGAATTCATAAACAATGTCTTAGACACTGCTTAGAATTCTGACATACCTACACACAAAAAATGTTGGTGTAGGTGACAGATTCATGTAGCTGTTGTAGACAGGTTCACCAATCTGAGGCGTGCACTGTGTTTGAGGTGTACCAAGAATTGAGTGTCACACATTCAGCATAGCAGTGGGGAGTTTTGTATCTGGGTTGGCAGAGCCTGATGGGGAGTTACACAGAATAGTTCACTATCAGGTCTTCTCTCCTTGTGATTGACAGCAGGCAGTGGGCAGAACATTAAATAGTGGATCTGATGGGGAACTAGTGTCTCAGCTTCTCCTTCAGGCTCCACCCACTGAGTGTCAATGGTTGGTAGAAGGCTGTCACCTGTAAAGTCTACAATGTCCTTGATAACCACTGACAGATGGGGAGGTGGGGGGGAGCAGTGGTGGCAAACATACCGTTCTGCTACTCTGCTACACATCATACAGAGACAGGCACTCTTTCTGTACCTGTATGTCAACTTATACTTGGACTTCATTACCTGCAGTTTCATTATCTATGAACTGGAGGAAATTATTTTTGAATCTGGTGCATTAATAACACCACTTTAAAGAAGTGGTACTATCAAGAAACATCTGAATCTGCCACACATGTTGGTAAAGCTACTGAAACAGGCAGAAGGGATTTATAAATCTGGGACAGGATTATAGCACCAGAGAATGGCAGTTAGGGATTTACTGAATTCCCTCAAGTAGGTGTAGACCTCAGTTATGTAACCTTTGAAAGAACAAGCTAGAGCTATTTGGTCATGTGGACAATTTATATTTGCTTATCTGGCACTCATCTTATCAGGACAAACAATTACACATAAACTTTATTACCCACAGTCAGACTTGATTTCAACACACAATTAACCATTTAATTGCATAGGTAAGAACATTTTCCTGATTCAACTATAAGTGTATTAAAATATTCTTTATCAGATACAGCCAGTATACTGTATATTATGAACAAACATGTTTGTGCCTATTTACCTATATAAAACAGAAATTAACCTTCTCCCGTCCACTGTATAGGCAAATGATAAACAGCCAGGAGTTCTCTCATTGTGGGAGGATGTCATATGACGTCTTCCCACTCTAGCCGTGCCGTGCATGCACCCCCCCCCCCCCGGGGGCATGCGGCGATCTCCCTTGGACACAGTCCATCATCAATCGAGGTAAAGAGCCATTGGCCGTGGCTCTTTACCACATGATCGGCTTTGTCCAATCACAACCAGTCACAAATGTAAACACAGAGCGGTAACTCGTTGTTACCAGCTTCCTCTCCTCACACATACAGTGGGGCAAAAAAGTATTTAGTCAGCCACCAATTGTGCAAGTTCTCCCACTTAAAAAGATAAGAGGCATTGTAATTGGCATCATAGGTAGACCTCAACTATGAGAGACAAAATGAAAAAAAAAAAAATCCAGACAATCACATTGGCTGATTTGGAAAGAATTTATTTGCAAATTATGGTGGAAAATAAGTATTTGGTCACCTACAAACAAGCAAGATTTCTGGCTCTCACAGACCTGTACCTTCTTCTTTAAGAGGCTCCTCTGTCCTGCACTCATTACCTGTATCAATGGCACCTGTTTGAACTTGTTATTAGTATAAAAGACACTTGTCCACAACCTCAAACAGTCACACTCCAAACTCCACTATGGTGAAGACCAAAGAGCTGTCAAAGGACACAGAAACAAAATTGTAGACCTGCACCAGGCTGGGAAGACTGAATCTGCAATAGGCAAGCAGCTTGGTGTGAACAAATCAACTGTGGGAGCAATAATTAGAAAATGGAAGACATACAAGACCACTGATAATCTCCTTCGATCTGGGGCTGCATGCAAGATCTCACCCCGTGGGGTCAAAATGATCACAAGAACGGTGAGCAAAAATCCCAGGACCACACGGTGGGACCTAGTGAATGACCTGCAGAGAGCTGGGACCACTGTAACAAAGGCTACCATCAGGAACACACTACGCCGCCAGGGACTCAGATCCTGCAGTGCCAGACGTGTCCCCCTTCTTAAGCCAGTACATGTCTGGGCCCGTCTGAAGTTTGCTAGAGAGCATTTGGATGATCCAGAAGAGGATTGGGAGAATGTCATATGGTCAGATGAAACCAAAATAGAACTGTTTGGTAGAAACACAACTCGTCTTGTTTGGAGGAGAGAGAATGCTGAGTTGCATCCAAAGAACACCATACCTACTGTGAAGCATGGAGGTGGCAGCATCATGCTTTGGGGCTGTTTCTCCGCAAAGGGACCAGGACGACTGATCCATGTACAGGACAGAATGAATGGGGCCATGTATCGTGAGATTTTGAGTGCAAACCTCCTTCCATCAGCAAAGGCATTGAAGATGAAACGTGGCTGGGTCTTCCAACATGACAATGATCCCAAACATACCGCCTGGGCAACAAAAGAATGGCTTCATAAGAAGCATTTCAAGGTCCTGGAGTGGCCTAGCCAGTCTCCAGATCTCAACCCCATAGAAAACCTTTGGAGGGAGTTGAAATTCCGTGTTGCCCAGTGACAGCCCCAAAACATCACTGCTCTAGAGGAGATCTGCATGGAGGAATGGGCCAACATACCAGCAACAGTATGTGCCAACCTTGTGAAGACTTACAGAAAACGTTTGACCTCTGTCATTGCTAACAAAGGATATATAACAAAGTATTGAGATTAACTTTTTATATTGACCAAATACTTATTTTCCACCATAATTTGCAAATAAATTCTTTTCATATCAGCCAATGTGATTGCCTGGATTTTTTTTCTCATTTTGTCTCTCATAGTTGAGGTCTACCTATGATGCCAATTACAGGCCTCTCTCATCTTTTTAAGTGGGAGAACTTGCACAATTGGTGGCTGACTAAATACTTTTTTGCCCCACTGTAGATCTTGTGTGTGGAGCGGTGGCCATTTTGGTACATAATTTTACTTTTTTATCACTCCACGTGGATATGTTATTCTGCTTTACATATACTTAATAAATACTACATTATATACGATTTTCTGGCTCTTGTGGTAAGCTATCTTCCCTAGGACAAGGGATCCTCTTCCACCTATACCTCTGATAGGGCAGTTCGTTTAACCCTCTGACTGCCTCTATGCCTCCAGATGTGACATACCTATATGCCTGTTATTATTATCCTTCTGGTGAGTGTACATCTAACCAAGGTGGTGGATTCCCCTGTGTGATTAATTTCACGTCCATGTCCTGCACTTTAGATTACCGCACTTCCTGATGCTATGGACACTGATTGAATTGAGTTTCTTTTATGGACATATATTTTTAAGTTGCAATAAATACCAATGTGCAAACACGAACATCAATATTTATTGATTATTTTAGTCGCACTTACAGTGCACCTATTATCACCTTTACTCACTGACATTATTGTTTTATCGCTTGCTGATTTGCTGTTCTTTTTTATTTGCAAGTTTTATATACTTATGTGATGCACTTTACTGTTCCACTTGATTCATTTAGCCTTTTATTGTGATTTTAGCACTGCACCTTTTCTATATATATCTAGTGAACACCAGGCTACAAAGGGGGGAATCAGCAAGTCTAAAAAAGATGAAGTGCTAGCCCTAAAGTGGAAGGATGAGAGAGACGTTTACATCCAGTCCACCATCCTCAATGACACCTCAGTGAAAATTACTGGATGACACGGTCCCATTTAAAAGCCTGCATGCATTTAAGATTATAATCTCTACGGGGGGGGGAGGGTGGATTTTAGCAATCAGATGCTACAGCCCTATTTACGTCCTGTTTCTGGTAAAAAAAAAAAAAGAAGAAATCGTCACGTCCCTTATCTACCAGCAAGGATCCCCCCAAGAAAGCATTTGTTCAAATTCTGTGAGAAGACTCCATGAGTTCCATTTTCCTCAGAGCATTCCCCAATCAGAAGCAGGCTAGAGATGCTAAAAAAGATGTCGGGCATGCAGCAGAGGAGGAGTTAGAAGAGATACCAGTTTTCTTTGTCCCCAGTGTCCCTCCCAACCAGGCTTGTGCATCTGAGACTGCTTCCAACATTTTCACACATCACTAAAATATTAGCCCATATTTCTAATAGCCTGCCATTTCCCTGTTATCAATATCTCTGCTGTTCATTTGCCTGCTGCCTCAACCAATTATGATGAAGCCTCTACCCCTGTGCCCCGCTCCTACCTGACTGAGGCCCTAAGCCCAATGTTCCTGCCTGCTGCCTGGACCAATACTTTGGCTGTGCTGACCATATCTCTGCCTGCTGCGTGTAATGACCCAGTACTGTTTATGGACCATTATCCTGCCTGCTGCCTGGACAACTACTTTGACTGTGCTGGCCATATCTCTGCCTGCTGCCTGTAATGACCCAGGACATTTTATGAACCATATTCCTGCCTGCTGCCTTAACCAATACTTTGGCTGTGCTGACCATATCTCTGACTGCTGCCTGTACTGACCCAGGACTTTTATGGACCTTGAACCTGCCTGCTGCCTGCATGTCAGCCTGCTGCCTGTAACGACCTGGACCAATGCAATGTGCTTCAAATCACAGGTAATCTTTTGTTTACATAGTTTCCTATACAGTGTTTGTTGAATTTTGTGTTATACTTGTTGCAATGCCAGGCACATAATCTGTTCAGACATTGAAAAGATTTTACACATGTGGTATCCCCATAATCAGGAGGAGTAGCAGAATGTATTTTGGGGTATGTCCATGCTGTTTGTAAGAAATATCTTATAGATAAAAATAATCAAAACAAAAAAATATAAATTATAGATTGACAACTTTGTGTTAAAAAATAAATTTTCATTTTCTTTCCACATTTTTCGAAAACTTGTGGAAAATAATGAAATGTTCAAAAGACTCATTATGCCTTTTAGAAAATAAGTTGTGGTGTTTGCTTTCCAAAATCAGGTAATTTTGTGGGTGTTTCCACTTTCCTGGTGCTCCAGGGCCTTCAAAAACATGATAGGTTGTCAGGAAATTAGATATAACTTGGGCCCCTAGAATGCCTTAAGGTACTACTAGGATGTTGGGCATCTCTATGTGCCCAAGCTGTGGAAAGGTCTCACACATGTGGTATCGCCATTATCAAGAGAGGTAGCAGAATGTATTTTTGGGGGTAATTTTTGGTATGTGCATGCTATGTGTGAGAAATATTTTATAAAGGGATAAATTTGTGATAAAAAAAATATGTTTTCATTTTCCTTCCATATTTTCTTAAAACTTGTGGAAAAAAACTGAAATGTTCAAAAGACTCATTATGCCTAAAAAAAAATACATTGGAGTGCTTTCCAAAATGGGGTAATTTGGTCATGGTTTCCACTTTCCTGGTGCTCCAGGGCCTTCAAAAACATAATAGGCTGTCAAGAAATTATATGTTTAATTTTTTGCCCCTAGAAGGCCTAAAGGTGCTACTTGGATGTTGGGGTTCTCTTTGTGGCTAGGCTGTGGAAACGTCTCACACATGTGGTATCCTGATACTAAGAAGGAGTAGCAGAATGTATTTTGGGGTATAATTTTTGGTATGTATGTGCTATGTGTTGGAAATATCTTATAAATGGACAACATTGTGTAAAAAAAAAAAAACATTTTCATTTTCTTTCCACATTTTCCAAAAACTTGTGGAAAAAAATTAAATGTTAAAAAAGACTCATTATGCCTCATAAAATATACACTGGGGTGTTTTCTTCTCAAAATGGGGTAATTTTTGGGGGGTAATTCCATTGTCCTGGTGCTCCAGGGCCTTCAAAAGTGTAATAGGTAGTCAGGAATTAAATGTATAATTTATACCTATAGGACACCTGAGAGTGCTCCTTGCATGTTGGAACCCTTTGTATGGCTAGGCTATGAAAAAGTCTCCCATATGTGGTATCCCCATCCTCAGGAGGTGTAACAGAATGTGTTTTTGGGGTGTAGTTGAAAGTATGCATATGCCATGTGACAGAAATAATCTGTTACTGACAATTTTGTGGAACAAAAAAAAATCTCCAATTTCAATAGAATTGTGGGAAAAATTACAACTTAAAAAAACTCGCTATACCTCTTACTAAATACTTGGACTGTCTATGTTCCAAAAAGGGGTCATTTGGGAGGTATTTGTACTGTCCTGGCTTGTTAGTGTCTCAAGAAATAAGATAGACCCTCAGTGCATCAAGTGTGATCAAATGTGATAAATTTTCAATTACTGGTACCATAGCTTGTAGACTCTATAACTTTCACACAGACCAAATAATATAGACAGATTTAATTTATTTTTACCAAAGAAATGTAGCAGTATAAATTTTGGCCAAAATGTATGAAGAAAAAGTCCTTCTTTGCTAAACTTTACAACAGAAACAAAGAAAAATGTGGGTTTTTTTTCAAATGTGTTGGTCTTTTTTCATTTAAAAACCCAGTGCTGATTAAATTCCACAAAAAGAAAGCTCTCTTTGTGTGAAAAAAGGACAAGAATGTCATATAGGTACAGAGTAATTGTCAGTCAAAGTATGACAGTGCTGAAAACTGAAAATTGGTCTAGGCAGGAGGGGGTATAAGTGCCCAGTAGGCAAATGGTTAAACAATAAACATATACAATTTAAAGAAACATTCACATACAACGCTAAAGAACTATTAGAAAAACAAAAACTAGGCTTTGGGTCCAGAAGGTTTCAAACAACATCATAGCAATTTGTTTATTTTCTTGGTTCCATACAATGATATCCTATGAAACATCACTTTAATTAAAATAATCCTCTTTATAGCTGTGTATTCTCATTTCATCATATTGTACAATGATTTTGTTTTTGCTTTTTCATTGTTAATGAAAACATACCAACATTCAACTCATTCTGGAGCAATTTCTGTTCCACAAGATGTCCTTGAAATCATGTAACCATGTAAAATTTAGAATTTGTACTTTTCGAGATAAAACCTTTGTGCCAAACCACAAGGCTGTCACTACAGAACAGATTAATAACATTCTGCTAAACATTGTCAGTGATTGTGGCCGTTTATTCAAAATACGGCTTCTAGTTGGTTGAACTGTTCTGTTCCACTGGGTGAGGATGGCATTTCTTGCTCCAGCCCATTTTCCAGGTCCAGAGAGCCTCAGCTGGTAAGGTGTGCATGGCCCAAAGAATACTTGCCATGCCAGTTTTGGGTCTGTGAGAAAAAGATATAGCATGTTGGGATGGACTCCAATCTCCTTAGATATTTCATTAATATAATCAATATAGTGTATCTGCAGAACTTGTGTTCTTCCTACACCAAACCTACAAGAAAATATATACATGTTACTGCTAAAGAAAACATAAAGCATTCCATAAATGAATCACTTCAATTAACTTTTGAGTTAAAGCAGAATTAAACCCTCCTATCTTTTAAAGCCAAGGATGCTGCCATCTTAGCTTCTGTTTGATCTCTAACCACCATGGTGTTGCACATGTGATCAGTTATGACACAAATCATTTGATGGTTTGACAGTTTGGTTGAGAGCACAAGCAAATGTGAATGTTATCATTCAGGCGTGCCTTGAATGTAACATTTTTAGGAAACAATTAAATCGATGGCACTTTAAAGATATATTTATAAAGCAGTAAATCAACTTTCACCAAACATTTCATGCTGGTAAACACATGTACATGGAAAATTCACCTGCAGTGAATGGTTTATAAATATCCTAGGATTATTTTGTTACTGGTTTTCTGTAATACTGTTCTAATTCTTTTTTACTTCTGTTTAACTGCTTCCGCGCTACTCTATAGCAGACATACTGCTACAGGGCAGCACAGGTGCGCACACTCACGTATATATACATGATTTTGCAGTTCCGCAGCCTCCCGGTCAGTGCTTCCCCGCCAACACCTGGCAATCGCCGAGCATCACCAACGGGGGAGAGACCTGTGTATAAACAACACAGATCTCTCCCACGTCAGCTCCTGCACACTGCTTTGTATGGCTCTGCATAGCAGAGCCATACAAAGCAGTGTGCTTACAGTGAAGCACACAGCACACAGTTAACCCTTTGATCACCCCACATGTTAACCCCTTCCTGCCCAGTGCCATTAGTACAGTGTCACTGCTTTTTATTAGCACTGATTACTGTACTGGCATCACTGGGGATGTCAGTGACACCAAGTCAGTTCCCCCCAGTGTCAGAATGCCCACTGCAGTCCTGCAGTTCCGCTTATAAGTTGCTTATCGTCACCATTACTAGTAAAAAAACATTTTTTTTATTAAATTCCAGTAGATACAGTTGCAAGAAAAAGTATGTGAACCCCTTGGGGTTACGTGGAGTTTTGCATGAATTGGGCATAAAATGTGCTCTGAATGTCATCTAAGTCACAACAATAGAGGAACACAGTCTGCTGAACATAATACTACACAAACAGTAGATGTTGCCATGGTTTAATTGCACATAACATGTAAACATTCACAGTGCAGGGAGGAAAAAGTATGTGAGGCCCTAGCTTAATGACTTCTCCCAGAGCTAATTGGAGCCAGGAGTGAGCCAACCTTGACTCCAATCAGTGTGATGATATTGGATGTGTTGCTGACAGCTGTCCTGCCCTTAAAAAACACACACCTGTTTTGGGTTTACTGGTTTCAAGAAGCACTGTCTGATGTGAACCATGCCTCGCAGAAAAGAGCTCTCAGAAGACCTACGATCAAGAATTGTTGACTTGCATGAAGCTGGAAAGGGTTACAAAAGTATCTCCAAAAGCCTTGATGTTCATGTGTCCACGGTAAGACAGACTGTCTACAAATGGAGAAAGTTTAGCACTGTTGCTACTCTCCCTAGGCGCGGTCGTCCTGTAATAATGACTGCAAGAGCACAGCGCAGAATGCTGCATGAGGTAAAGAAGAATCCCAGAGTGTCAGCTAAAGACCTACAGAAATCTCTGGCACATGCTAACATTTTTGTTGACACATCTACAATAAGGAAAACATTAAACAAGAATGGAGTACATGGGAGGACACCACAGAGGAAGCCATTGCTGTCCAAAAAGAATATTGCAGCACGTTTGAAGTTTGCAAAAGAGCACCTGGATGTTCCACAGCACTACTGGCAAAATATATTGTGGACAGATGAAACCAAGATTGAGTTGTTTGGGAAGAACACACAACACTATGTGTGGAGAAAAAAAGGCACAGCACACCAACATCAAATCCTCATCCCCACTGTAAAACATGGCGGAGGGAGCATCATGGTTTGGGGCTGCTTTGCTGCCTCAGTGCCTGGACGGATTGTTGTCATTGATGGGAAAATGAATTCCAGAGTTTATCAAGACATTTTGCAGGAAAACGTACGACCATCTGTCCGCCAACTGAAGCTCCGCAGAGGATGGGTAATGCAACAGGACAATGACCCAAAGCATACAAGTAATTCAACAAAACAATGGCTGCAACAGCACAGAATACGCCTTCCGGAGTGGCCAGTCAGAGTCCTGACCTCAACCCGATTGAAATGCTGTGGCATGACCTTAAGAGAGCGATTCACACCAGACATCCCAAGAATATTGCTACACTGAAACAGTTTTGTGAAGAGGAGCGGTCCAAAATTACTCCAGATCGTTGTGCAGGTCTGATCTGCAACTACAGGAAACATTTGGTTGAGGTTATAGCTGCCAAAGGAGGGTCAACCAGTTATTAAGTCCAAAGGTTCACATACTTTTTCCTCCCTGCACTGTGAATGTTTACATGTTATGTGCAATTAAACCATGGCAACATCTAATGTTTGTGTAGTATTATGTTCAGCAGACTGTGTTCTTCTATTGTTGTGACTTAGATGACGTTCAGTGAACATTTTATGCCCAATTCATGCAAAACTCCACGTAATCCCAAGGGGTTCACATACTTTTTCTTGCAACTGTATACCGCCATTTGTAAAAGCTATAACTTTCACGTAAACTAATTAATTTACATGTATTTCTTTTTTTTAGCAAACACTTGTAGCAGAATACATTTTGGCCTAAATTTATGACAAAATTAGATTTTTTTTATTTTTTACTGGACATGTTTAATAGCAAAAAGTCAAACATATTGGGGTTTTTTTTTTCAAAATTGTCGGTATATTTTTATTTATAGCACAAAAAATAAAAACCGCAGAGGCAATCAAATACCACCAAAAGAAAACTCTATTTGTAGGGAAAAAAAGACATATATTTCATTTGGGTGCAACGTTGCATGACCGCACAATTGTCAGCTAAATTAACGCAGCGCCGTATCGCAATAAATGGCCTGCACAGGAAGGGGGGGGGGGGTAAATCCTCTGGAGGGCAAATGGTTAATGTCCCAGATTTAGACCTGCATTTTTAGACCCTTTTTTGAATTTTCCAACTTTTGTGAACAACCTCTAGATTTTGTATGTGTATAACAAAGATCTGTAAATGAATGTCCTTTATTTAAAGCAAGCCAAAACTTTTAGATAGTTTTAGAGTGGGGGAGTGTTAGGGCTATGACTCTATCTGGCAATGTCCTTCCACTTGTATCACTCATCCACATTCTCTTAAAGAAAACTGTTTTGTCACAGTCTCTGTCCCCATTATTTCCTGTCTCCTGACCCCCTGACAGCCCATTACAAAGTAGAAAAATACACTATTGGGGACAAAGATACCAAAACATCTAACAGTGTTGATGAGCTGGATGAGGATTTCTTCGTTCTTTACTCCACTAGTGAGCACTGAATGACTAGAGACTGCCAATAGATGTCATGAGCCTTACCACTGTACTGATACTGGTTCATTATAAAATGTCTTTGTATTTTTCCTTATGAAACACTTTGGGATTGTACTATGTTGTTTTCTTCTTCTGTATTTGTGGAAACTCTAATAAACAGATTGAAATTTAAAAAAATCAACAGAGGTTCTAGCCATTACCCAATAAAAGGCAAGAAAAGGTTTGGCTAGGAATTTTTATGAGGCAAGACCAGTCTTAAATTAATTTATTACCATTTATTCTTCTTGCCCTTCCATTTAGAAACACAATGTTCCATCTTCCTTGCTGATGGTAGAAGAACAGCCCCTTTTTTAAAATAAAAAAGATATTTGTAAGAATGATTAGAGTAGGAAGATGTAATTAAGACAGTCAAGTGAAAATTCTTCAACATCACAGGACAAGTCCAGTTGTCTAGCCACTACTAGTCATACCATGACCTGGATAAATGAAAACCTTCACAGTCATGGCAAAAACATATATTTTGATCTTTATATTTATGAAAAAAATTGTTTATGCTGGTACCAACAAAACCGTCTAGTAGCAAAAATCAATGATATTTACTGCTAATCCGTTTTTTTTTATCTCTAACTAAATCACATCTGAGGTATAAATGCAGCGTGACCTTTTACATGACAAATTGTAAATCCCCAATGTATCTTAAACACATACCCTTAAACACTCTGGCCACCCATCGAGCCTGTAGTTCAACTGTTGGCATAATTGATCCAAGGGGTTGTACTAATCCTAAGAAACAAATGGTTGGCTTTTCCATATGAATTGGGAAAACATATTTATACAAAGATACATCATTGTCTTTAAGGTCAATGAGTTTTATATCAAGAAAAGGAAATGTAGAGCTATATCCTGTAGCAAAAATAACTTCATCCACTTCAGCCATAGTGCCATCTTCAAAATTGACAGATGTTTCAGAGAACGATCTAATGCCAGGTTTCACCTTGATTGATCCTTGCAAGATTTGACTGGGGAGATAATCATTCACCACTGGATGTTTTAACCTTTTCAGAAAAAAACACAATGTGAACTAGAGGAGCGACAACATCTTAAAGTTTGTCAATCAGTGAATTTCATGATCTGCTACCATTTGTCCTGAGATTTGCATTATTTACTGTAGTTTTTTTTAGGGTTGAAAAAGTTTCATAGAAAAAAATGTTTCATCTTGAGCCCTGTCCCCACCCACTTGGCATGAACAGATTTCCAAAAAAGTACACGGATCAAATATTTATAGGAATAAAAGTGTTTTCCATTTTCCTTTTTCTTTTTTTTTTGGGGGGGGGGGTGTTCTTCAAGGATAATGGCTATTTATAGAACTAAAAATTATTTTGTAATTGCTGTTTGTTTGGGACAATAGATTTGAATCTCACCAGCAGATAATCCAAAGATGACAAAGGGAAATACATCCTATAGAGGCTGTGCAGCACATGAGTAGCTTCAGTGCATGCAATGAATGGCTTGGTATACCTTGGGGTGACAATGAAGGTGGTTTTAGGTCATGTAGAGTTATGAGGGAGGGGACACTTTGTTCAAATGTGGGGTGTGAGATTGGTTTGGTGGGGATGTAGTGGTAGTGGTTGTGCAGGCATGTTGGTGAGAGTTGGGGGGGGGGGCTGTGCTTTGTGCAGGTATGGAGTTGGAGCAAAGAGAAAGTACAGTTTTAAGGAGAGTACAGGCATTGTAATAAGAGATGGAGGTGTAAGTGTGGTGGGGTAAGGAGGGACTTGCAGGTGCTGTGTTGAGAAAGTAGAGGTGGGGAGGAAGATTAGGGCCAGTGGGGAGAGAAAAACCTGGAAGCGTGTTGGTGTTGGGGTTGTAGGCAGGTGGGGAGAACAGTAGGGCAGCGTATAGACAAATAGTGGGGTCTGCAGGCATTGAATGTGAGTGTCGGGTTATGGTACATTGGTGGGAGCTGTCATGCACACATGGGAGCATGCGCAGGTGGCATGTGAGACAGGTGCATGGTACAGGTGTGTAGTTAATATTGGGGTTAATAATGTACAGTAAAAAAAGGTGAGAGGTAGGGTACAATAGCAGTGGTAGAAAGAAGAACTTAGATACACTGGGTACTTGGAGAATGCGGAATGCAAGTTTGGTGGGGGAGGGGGGAAGTAGGGCTGGGGCATGGTGGTTGGTGGGGAAAAGGGTGCTGCAGGTATGGTGGATGCTGAGAGAAGTGTGGGTGCAGGCATAATAGGTGCTGAGAAAAGTGGGGCTGCAGGCTTGATAGGTGCTAGGTTGCAGGTGAGGTGGGTGCTGGGAGAGAGGGGGTTGGGTTATAGTACCTTACCCAGGCTCTTCACAGCATTCACTATCCTAGCCCTATTCAGAGTGTTCCTCCAGCCACTGCTGCCTGAGGGATGACAGACTTTCTAAAGCTCACCAAAAGTTACAATCTGATTGTCAATCTCCTTTAGATCTACCAACAGCTACTGTATGTAGTGCAAGGGCCTACCTGATTAGATACCAATTGAATGAATAGATTAGATAGGTCTTCATATTACATAGATTTGGTAATCTTAAATTTGAATGTACAAAGATTTTATGGCCAAGTTGTAATGTGTATGGTGACCCTAATAGCTTTCGTGCCTCTACAGCTGTCTCCTACTCAGACAGCTCCCTAATCTCTGACAGGTTGCATAGTATAGTCAGAACTCTGAGCATCGAGCAGGAGAAGGGTGCTGTGGTCTGTCAATTCTGGCTTCTCTATCTGCATGTTAGTGAAGGTGGGATCAAGAAGAGGCATAGCTGGGAGTTCCGCTATCAGGTCCCCAGGCTGAGGGTTGGTGTAAACTGCTGTGCAGCGTGACAGAGGCTGGGGAGCACTAGTCAGTGAAGAGTAGTATTTGGCAAGAGCTTAGTAGGGGACAGAGGGTAGGGAGTGGTCAGTGACAGGAATGGGCACAACAGAAGTTGATCAACAGGTGCCTGCCAATGGATGAGCGCCGACACTTGTTGATTACTGAGGAGACTGACAGGACACAGCTCTGTAAACAAGGCATAGCTGTGTCCTGTCAGCAGCGATCTGCTAGATTTTCTTTCCCTGCAAAGTGAGGAATAAAATCTAGCAGATTGCCTAGTATAAACACATGACACTGTATACACAAAACACATAGCTAGGTACACAGTTAACCCTTTGATTGCCCTAGATGTTTAACCGCTTCCCAGTCAGTGTCATTAATACAGTGACAATGTATATTTTTAGCACTGACAACTGTATCGGTGTCACTGGTTCCCACAAAATGTCAGTTAGTGTCAGATTGTCTGCTGCAATATTACTGTCCCACTAGAAGTCGCTGAGCACCGCCATTACTAATATAAAAAAAAAATCCTGTATATATATCACAGTTTGTAGAAACTATAGCTTTTGCACAAAGCAATCAATATATGCTTATTGGGAATTTTTTAATTAAAAATATGTAGCAGAATACATTTTGGCCTAAATTTATGAAGAAATTTGATTATTCAAAATTTTTGGGATATTTTTTATAGCAGAAAGTAAAAAATGCTTTTTTTGTTGTTGTTGTTTAGGTCTTTTTTCGTTTATAGCGCACACAGTTAAAAACCCAGAGATGATCGAATACCACCAAAATAAAGCTCTATTTGTGGGGAAAAATTTATATAAATTTCATTTATGTACAGCTGCATTTGACCGCACAAATTTCAGCTAAAGTAACGCAGCACCGTATAGCAAAAAAATTACCTTGTCATGAAGGGGGGGTAAATCCTCCGGAGCTCAAGTGGTTAAAATGAAGATAAAATAATTAATCTACTGCATTTATTGCCTTACACAGGGGAATGTATTCTTATATCTACCTGAGTTTTGGTTCGAGGCCAAAATTTGAATGATCAAACCACCCACTCATAATCTTCTCACTTATCTTGGCAGCAAGTATATCTGGTAACAGGTTTTTGATCCACATAGCGTAGCGTCTTGACATTGTCATGTCAATGGGAAAACCACCACGAGAAATACGGCTGACCACCCAGGATCCATGTCTGGTACTTAGATAAACCTAGGTAGTACAATATGGAATAGGCCATTGCAGATAATCATTTATACATAATAGTTACATTTTCCTCTTGGAAACTTTATTGCCTTTTGCATTTTTGCATTAGAATATTCATTAGAGGACCAGTACCAACAAACCTATAATTCCTAAATGGCTATCTCATATTTAATGAAGAAAGGTTATAACTAAGGATGAGATCTCATTTCTGTCTGAACATGGTGGGGCAAAAAACATGTGGGATGGTTTACTTCAGGAGGGGAGCCACATGCAACCCCTCCTATCTGGGCCTGCCAGGCTGCATGCTCAGACTCGGATAAGGGTCTGGTATACAGGTGAAACTTGAAAAATTAGAATATCGTGCAAAAGTTCATTTATTTCAGTAATGCAACTTAAAAGGTGAAACTAATATATGAGATAGACTCATTACATGCAAAGTAAGATAGTTCAAGCCGTGATTTGTCATAATTGTGATGATTATGGCTTACAACTCACGAAAACCCCAAATCCACAATCTCAGAAAATTTGAATATTACATGCAATCAATAAAACAAGGATTGTACATAGATCAATACTGGACCTCTGAAAAGTATAAGCATGCATATGTACTCAGTACTTGGTTTGGGCCCCTTTTGCAGCAATTACTGCCTCAATGCTGCGTGGCATGGAAGCTATCAGCCTGTGGCACTACTGAGGTGTTATGGAAGACCAGGATGCTTCAATAGCGGCCTTCAGCTCTTCTGCATTGTTCGGTCTCATGTCTCTCATCTTTCTCTTGGCAATGCGCCATAGATTCTTTATGGGGTTCAGGTCAGGCAAGTTTGCTGGCCAGTCAAGCACAGTAATCCCACGGTCATTGAACCAGGTTTTGGTGCTTTTGGCAGTGTGGGCAGGTGTCAAGTCCTGCTGGAAAATGAAGTCAGCATCCCCATAAAGCTCGTCTGCGGAACGAAGCATGAAGTGCTCCAAAATCTCCTGGTAGACAGCTGCGTTGACCCTGGACTTAATGAAGCACAGTGGACCAACACCAGCAGATGACATGGCTCCCCAAATCAACACAGACTGTGGAAACTTCACACTGGACTTCAAGCATCTTGCAGTGTGTGCCTCTCCATTCTTCCTCCATACTCTGGGTCCTTGGTTTCCAAATGAGATGCAAAAGTTGCTCTCATCAGAAAAGAGGACTTTGGACCACTGAGCAGCAGACCAGGTCTGTTTTTCTTTAGCCCAGGTAAGACGCTTCTGACATTGTTTGTTGTTCAGGAGTGGCTTGACGACATTTGAAGCCCATGTCTAGGATCCTTCTGTGTGTGATGTCTCTTGATTCACTGACTCCAGCCTCAGTCCACTCCTTGTGAAAGTCCCCAACACTTTTGAATGGCCTTTTCCTGACAATCCTCTCCAGGCTGCAGTCATCCCTGCTGCTTGTGCACCTTTTTCTTCCACACTTTTCCCTTCCACATAACTTTCTATTAATGTGCTTTGATACAGCACTTTGGGAACATCCAACTACTTTTGCAATTACCTTTTGAGGCTTTCCCTCCTTATGAAGGGTGTCAATGATGGTTTTCTGCACAACTGTCAGGTCAGCAGTCTTTCCCATGATTGTGATTCCTACTGAACCAGACTGAGAGACCATTTAAAGGCTCAGGAACCCTTTGCATGTGTTATAGCTTAATTAGCTGATTAGAGTGGGGCACTTTGAGCCTAGAATATTGCATCTTTTCACAATATTCTAATTTTCTGAGATTGTGGATTTGGAGTTTTCATGAGCTGTAAGCCATAATCATCACAATTATGACAAATCACGGCTTGAACTATCTTGCTTTGCATGTAATGAGTCTATCTCATATATTAGTTTCACCTTTTAAGTTGCATTACTGAAATAAATGAACTTTTGCACGATATTCTAATTTTTCAAGTTTCACCTGTAGATTTGGGAGAGAGTGTCACACTTTATTTCTAGTTTTTTTGCATGGGGCTACCCCTTAAAATATGAACTATACCCAAATGGTTTAGTATGGAATTTGGGGGGCCCTCACACCATTTTTGTTTTTTTTTTCTGTATGGTCTCCCATGACATCCATGCCAAACCCTCATCAAGGATAAGGTTCTAGTATAAATGAAGGAAATCTATGGCTGCTTTATTTACAAACAGAAATAAGTGGCCGAATCTGTCATTTAAACTGCATTTTTTTTTCTTTGCAAATATCAGTTTAGCTGTAGTAAGTTGTAAGTGGCATTACTGGTAAGATGACAAAATGGGGGAGATTTACTAAAACTGGTGCACTCTGGTACAACTGTGTATGGTAGATGGTCAGCTTCTAACTTCGACTTGTTCAATTAGGCTTTGGCAATAAAAACTGGAAGCTGATTGGTTTCAGTGCAAAATTGCACCAGATTTTGCACTCTCCAGTTTTAGTAACTAACCCTCAATGTCCAATAATCATCATTTTCACATGTATGAACTTGATAATTTCTGTACTGTATGTGACACTATAAAGTGCTCAAAATCCACATAATATTAACATCTAATGTACATGACCCTTATAAACACCACTTCAAAGTGTTTCCGTTTTATTGCTATTATAACTATATTTATTTGACTATTATTCTTAAAATTTTGACCACTGTAAGAAATAAACTAGAAAAGCTACAATTTCTGGGGAAATTGTGTGAAGTGTTCTTGCCTCCACCAGTAGTTTACAACTGGTGTGGGCGGAGTAACTCGGTGGAATGGCTTGAGTAACTGTTGTGTGGTTGGAGTGACTGGAGTAACTGTGAAAAGGTTGGACTGGGCAGAGTAACTGTGTGGAGTGTTTGGAGTGAGTAAAGATAGTAAACATTACACTAACCAATTGATTGATCAAATTTAAAAAGTGCACATGGCAAGTGCACATGAAATGCATTTCAACTTTTAATTATATATATAGCACATCAAACAGTTGAGCTTAAAAATTGTAAATAGTAAACCTAAGAGCTTTATATTGTGAGAATCACAAGACCCAGACCTACATTTTGATGCATAGTATGTCTCTGAAATATTAAAAATGAAGGCACAGCCGCAGTTTAGAAATTGCCCTTCAAATTTGAGGTGGCTAGAGTGGAGTTTCAATGAATGTCAATGGGCGGCGTGAGTTGCAAACAAATGGTCATATTGTGAAAACTATCAGGACTATGGCTTAGCCATGGACATTTTTAGTGGCAGTAGGGATAGCTGAATGTTTTGATATAAGATTTGTGTAGGTGGGCTTGAAAATGAGGGAGTGATGGCAGTTTAGAAATCATGTCCTGATTTTTCTGCTCACACTCTAGGTTTTGTCAGCTCCCACTCTAGTTTTGAACATTCCACCATTCATTCCTATGGGACCAATTTCGGCACAAAAACGCCGATATTTCGTGAACCATTCGGCGAAATGTTCCTCAAAGTAATAGCACACCAGTCGGGAACAATCCGCACGTTTCAGTATATTACTTGTCTATGTAGTGTAAAAACTGTGGGAGGAGTTAGGGTGGTAAATTTGGCTATAATATTAAGAATATATATGTGAGATAACAGTAAGTGGTCTTGCCATGCAAGAACACTTAAAAAGGTATTATGAAAGTGATGTAGGACTCTTTTCTCCTGCATTTATGAACCATTGAACTCTGTTATGCATGCCATACAATGAACAAATATGCAATATAAAAACATTTATAAAAAACTTGAAAGCACCAGAGTGTACTAGTTGTTACTGCCCTTATTTCACAATCAACAACACAATGTCTTTCTAATCTTTACACAATTATAAGCACAGATTTGTAGTGTCACAATAACTTAAAATTGATGTTTTATCTAAGGATAAGCCATAATAGATATTACCAAAAAATGAAATAAAAAGAAAGGCATGACTTATTTAGGATGAATAAGGTAAGTAAAATGAACAACCTGTTTTGCAGTGTGACTAAGTTCCACCGATATATCTCCAGCTGAATTTCCAGTGCCTACAACTAAAACTGTCTTCCCATTGTATTTTTCACTTGTTTTATAGAAACGACTGTGAATGTAATGGCCTTTGAAATATTCTATACCTGCAGAAAAAAAATACTTCGGATTTAAAAGGCTTTTTATTACTAAATGACCTGTGCTGACAATAGAATGAGGCCATTTGGTGATTTCCGTTATCATTATGATTCATGTTATCACATTCATGATCACTATCCTAAATAAAAGACAGTTTTTTGACGTGATTTGTCATATTTTTAATACCAATGCCAAAATTTCATGATTTCTGCTATGGTATGCAAACCTTTGAGCACAACTCTATATACTGTGTATCCATTGGAGAGATTTCCTATTGTGTCCCAGTAACAGGGACTGCCCCCTGTCAGTTTTTCCTCCGAAACCTGGAAAATATATATCCGTTGTGGGAATCTTTCCCATTTAATAGCGCGCAGCAACATCCCAGAAGAAGGGAGTGTCTTTCCTCTCAAAACATGTTGGCTTCATTTATTCTCAATAAATGCTTCTTATTCTACCAGCAAAAGTGCATTCTTGGACATTGGGCACTCCTTCTTTCCTAGTATGCCAACTTTAAATTATAATTGCTTTCTTGGCTGCCTTGGTGCCCATGCCATGGTACCAATTTAAGTAGTAAAATACATCAGTTATTACAAAATGTAAGTTTCACCTTGTTTTGGAAATGCTCGTTTGATGTTTTCAGATTACTCTATACCTAGTGTACTTCAGAATTCTATGTTTGTTTTTAAAACTCACCTGGAAAACAGTTTAGTGGCAGGTAGGGGTCATTATAATGTCCGTTGCAGACAATTACAGCATTAAAAGTCACAACTTTACTTTTCACATTTTCGTTCTCATGCGTTTCAATTTCAACATTCCATCTTCCACTAGTAGTAAAGTCCTCACTTTGCTTCACACTGCAAACTCTAGTCTGCACAAAATTAGGCAACATGAACAAATATAGCTAACTTTAATGATGCTGGTTAATAAAACACCAATATTTATTGTGACGTTTACATTTAGAATGTTTAGAATAAGACATGTAACCCTTCATTTTAGGGTTTTCTTTTATAAACAATAAAGCATGTGAGATACCATCTAGTTGAAGATATTTAAAGTTCAAAGAGCTGTTTTCGGTATTATTAAATTATTTCTGTGTTCTGTATTGTGACGGGAGTGACTTTGGGTGGGGGGCCCATGGAACACAGCCCCCTTTGGAGGGGTGGGGAGACCCTTGTCTCAGCTCCCCATATCCCTCTTATGTGTAAGTCACCCTGTGTTGAAATAAAACAGTCCATTTCCTGTTTTAATACAAGTCTGGTGTTGTCTCGTCTTGTATGGTCAGCGGTGGTGTCTGTGGATCTGTGTCCGGGCAGGGAAGCGGGAGTCTAGAAGAAATACCCTAGTGCAGTCGGGGTGCGGTTCCTTTACATGTATGTACAAAAGAAAAATAATCAATAAAAAGCATACTCACAAAAGAAAACACTTTTTAACTAAAGGAACTAAAGACATTAATTGGCCCAGAGCCAGGACTTTCTTAGTATGATATAGTAACAATTAGGAATGTATAATTTTTTTCTAACTATTGCTAAAAAATAACACTTTAAGATGATTATTTTGTTTTAGATATCCTTTTTTTTTTTGTTTACTTTTTTTAATACAAATGTACTTTCTTATCTATATGACAAGTCAGGACTTAATTGGAAGACAACTGCTATACTTAATAGTGCCCTGGGCTGACCAGAGTAAAGACAGGGTATAGTGCCAAAAACACACCATACCCTTCTCTGGTATTCTTTGGTGCAAAAACACACACTTTTTTGGTATTCGTAAATTCTGAAGTAAGTACTGTACTGTATGTGATCTGAAGATTAACCCTTTCATCTCTATCCTCTCTCTGTATGTGACCTATACATTAACCCCTGTACCTCTTGATCCCTCAGTGTATGGCGTATACATTTAATATGTCCAGTGCACCAGTAGCAAGCCCTGTGTTTAACCACCTCAAAACCAGTCTGTTTCTTCATTTCCAAAATAATTGTGACAAAAAAACCAGTATATCTAACAGTATATTAAAAAAAACAGCATATATATACTGGTTATATATATATGAAAAACAGTGTTTTTTTAAATACCACCAAAAAAAAGCCCTATCTGTCTTTAAAAATGATCTAAAATTAATTTGGGTACAGTAATATAAAACACAAGTGTGATTCAGCGCTGCACTAAAATCAACAATATATTATAACGCTTAAGTATAAAGTCCAAAATTTAAGGCAAGATGGAAAAAAAAGAAAGAAAGCAAAAAAAAAAAAAAAGAAAGTCCATGTGTAGCGCCTGCTTTCCTTCCTGAAAGTGGTTCTAAAGTCTCAAGGTTTTTTGCCTTCATGCATTCTATGTATGAAGGTAAAAAACCTTCTGTGTGTAGCAGCCCCCCACAGCTCCTCTAAAACTTATTTGAGCCACATCCCAATCCAACAATGTCCACGCAAGCCTCGGTTCTCTGGGGATTCTTACTCCTGATTGGCTGAGGCAGCCAATTGGCTCCCGCTGCTGTCAATCACAGTAAGTGAGCCAATCAAGAGAGATAGGGGAGGGGCTGAGCTGCGGTCACAACTCGGTAGCGTGCCTGCTCGGGTGCCCTCATAGCAAGCTGCTTGTTATGGGGGCACCGGAGAGACCCACCACTGCACAAAGCAGGTAAGTATGACATGTTTGAAGAAAAAAAAACTTTAGTATCACTTTAAGAGTTATAATAAACTGTTGATTCAAGTGCAGTGCTGAATCACATTGGTGTTTTTCATTATGATGTAAGGAGTGTGATTTTAGCAGCAGAACATTTTTATATAGGTTTTTTAATATACGGTTTTTCTATTTGGTTATACTCTTATTTTCATTTTTGTTCTTGTGATCACAAAGGTGTGCACTGGAGTATTTCTGTTAATCATTTGTTTACAGTGTTGCATGACCAAGTAACTGTCAAACGATCAAAGTGCTGAAAATGGAAAAATGACCTGAAAAGGAAGAAGTGTCACATGCTTGTCTTTAAGTGGCAACCTTTATGTGGGTGATCTGATATTTGTCGCAGTAAGTGACCTGTTTGGAGCATCAGGAGGACATTTTTACATACTTTATTAAGAGTGCTGGGGAATGCAAAATTTTTGCCCCCATTACCTAGTGCTAAAAGATAGTGGATATGTAGCTGATCCATTTACTCATCTTCAGCATTTGAAGGAGAAGTACAGCCAAAGCTCTTTTAGCTGTACTACTGTGGATCACAGGGGCGTAGTTCATTCTGCACTCCTGTGACTAGTTTTCAGCTGAAAACAGATTGAAGCTCACTATCAGCTGACGTCATTTAGCTGGTCCAGGCTGGGGAAGCATCCTGACTTTAAAGTCGGGATTCACCCCCGAGTCTGGAGCTGCTCCTGGCTCAGTCTCTCAACAAACCACTGAGAACTGGAGCCAGCCATTCTCTCCCCCTCCACAGCCCAGCAATTCCGTGAGCACGGGGGGGGGGGGGGGCAGAGCAGACAGCAGTGACCAGGGGCAGACTGACCATTTAGGAACTCAGGCATTGATGTCAGTAAGGGGCCCCATGAGATGCCCCTGCTACCTTTTATAGGCTTTTTTGGTGTGGTTTGAGTGTGGGTGAGGACACAGGGGCCCCATGATCCCCTGTTGCCCGGGGGCCCCATGAGTTGTCAGTCCGTCCCTGGTGGTGACTGAAAGTTGCTCAAAGCAATGAAAACTCATATGATCACACTTGGAGGTGGCAGGGGACAGATGCAGCTTTAGACTGATGCTGTATCCACCTAGGTAAATTTAATTTGGGGTAAAAAAACAAACCCATACTTTTCTTTCACCTTAGCACATTACAAGGTAAGGTTAGGTGGATTCTTCTGCTGATTACCTCATCATCATAATTTAATATGTGGAAACAGCGTAATCATAATGTATTTGTTGTAATAACTGACTTACCTGGCACTGAATATATTTCAGCAGATCAAAGTGCTCAGCATACAGGTGAAGGTATTCTAAGATCTTGGAATGATGAAGATATACAGGAAAATCCTCTGGCATTGGAAAGTCACTGTAGCACATCATCTCTTTGGAGGTATTAGTGAACACAGACTGGTAGATACTGGCTCTTCCTTCTTCCACCATCTCCTGTTAAGGATATGAAATTTTATAGATCAAAATATTATTCATAACTGCCTGCATTACCCCACTACCACCAATCACATTCACTGCTGGCTCCTCCTCCCTTTCAAGTGCTTGCTATGGGGACACTAGTGTGGACTCACTTCTAAGCCAGGCTGTGTGTCTGTATTTATTCTGAATGGCACCCCCACACATCTCAGCCCGCAGCATGATTGTGGGTGCGGGAACCGCTGGGAAACCACATGGCCTTTATGATTTCCCTGCAGCCTCGTTTTCAATAAGGTGCATGCACCTTTTTAATCACTTAGATTGTAAGCTCCAAGGAACAGGACTCACCTAACCCTCTCAAAACCCTCCTCACCCTCTTAATGTGGAAATGCAGGCACAGCAGCCCATTCAAATGAATAGGCTGTCGTTCCCAAGCAAATGCGGCCCACTTTAAACACTCAAGTAAAAGAAGCCCACAATATTAGTTACTATATACTTTTGCAGAACTTACTGATGATTTAAATTATAGGGGCTTTTGCTCTCACTATTTACAAATACAAAAAAAGTGACTCCCACACTTAAGAGAGCAGTTCCAGAGACAGGCAAGTGAGTGGGCTGATCTATGGGCTGATACTATATGGCGGTAATGGTATTAGTGATCATCTCTGCAAGATCCTTTGCTGCATTCACTAACACAGGCTTAACCTACCCTTCCAAAATGCTAACAATCAATAAATCACAATGCAGATCAGTTTGGTATCTGCTTTCCTGAGTCAGTTTAAGCATAGATAGAATTTCTAAGTCCTAATAAAGGGGGACAGTGTGTGGCCCAAAACACATTGACATTCATCTGCTTTGAATCAATGTTATTATTGAAAACCTTGGTTTCTTAGACATTTATTTGGTGTTCATTGGAATGTATGTGTGGATTTTCAACTATAGATCCCTTACATGTTTTTGAAGGGGAGTCTCCGTCTTGTGGAGTGCTGCTGAATTGAAGCCAGTCTGCCAGGTGACAATTTCAGTGACCCTTAGAAAATCAGAATCCAGCTCCCAGTTTGTTCTTGTGTTTGCCACACTTATGACAGCAGCAGGGGCGGACTGACAACTCATGGGGCCCCCGGGCAATAGGGGATCATGGGGCCCCTGTGTCCTTGCCCAAACTCATAAAAGCCTATGAAAAAGGTACCAAGGGCATCTCATGGGGCCACCTACTGACCCCGGGCCCTCGGGCAGTGCCCGCATTTCCAAATGGTCAATCCACCCCTGGACAGCAGTTCCAGAGACAGCCAAGTGAGAGTGTACCCTATACCCTAAAGAACTAAGGGCTCATGCACAAGGCTGTAATGAAATTGCTGATCATCTACACAGGCTCATCTTGGCAGAAGCTGGCAAAGAGGTTCTGTGTAATAAAAATGCAAGTAATGGTCCATAATTACACATATACAGTATAGACATGTAGACCTCCATAAGCGTAAAACATCCATAGAATTCTTCCTCTATTCCTCTTCAGTAATTTACACATATACTATACATCACATACAAAAATACAGTAGAATGGGACCACAATAGAGCTCTCTGAATAGCAATAATTTATTAAAAGCTCCTAAAATCAACACATATTTAAAAAGCACCCACAGTGCTATGTATCTCAGCATGAATAAACATGGTTTGTAGTGTTCTGACTGTACAATCTCTTTTAGATCTACCAACTACAATGTAGTGCTAGGACCTGCCTGGTTAGATACAAAATGTTTAGATAGTTTAGGACGTTTTTCATATTACATAGTTTTGGTAAATCTAAAGTTGACTCTGCAAAATGTGTACAATAAGATTGTAATATGTATTGTGAGCATTACTGTCTGCTAATGTCCGCTATGTACTTGTCTGTTCTACAAGGAAAATTGCAAGGATCTGATCATTGTTATAGAGTTATTATGCAAATACTGTGACCCTACTTGCATATGGTAATATTGCATTGCCTTATACCTCCTGTTTCCTGTTCTATGTCTGACCTGGATGCAGTTCTGTTGTACAACATGATTCCTCACACCAGCATCTTGTGTTGTCTGCATTCCTGTACATGAAACATGGTGTCAGAAGTGACTTGAATCAGGACTGAGCCTCTTGTTTGGAGCACAGCAGCTTTGGGAAACACAGGTTTGTTTACTACAGCCCAAGACTGTGGATTTTCTGATATTTGATAGCTCAGAGCAGGGGCGGACTGACCATTTGGAAGCTCGGGCACTGCCCGAGGGCCCGGGGTCAGTAGGGGGCCCATGAGATGCCCATGGTATCTTTTTCATAGGTTTTTTTGAGTTTGGGCAAGGACACAGGGGCCCCATGATCCCCTATTGCCCGGGAGCCCCATAAGTTGTCAGTCCGCCCCTGGCTCAGAGGCTTACTGACATTATGGCTGCCATGAATTTCATACCTCCCCCAGAGGGGATGAGAATGTGTGGGGATTGGAGCAGCAATTGGGAATCTTTCAGAGCTGAATTTGAAGATTATTCTCTGGCTACAGGCTTGAATGAGAAATGTGCAGTAGTGCAGGCAGCAACTCTGAGAAGAGTCATGGGCAGTGAATGCAGGCATGTGTATAAACACAATGTGACCCTCACAGCAGATCAGCAAGACAATGCTACAGCCATTCTAAATGCACTGGAAGCTTATTTTGAACCTGCTAAAAATGTCATTTATGAAAGGTATGTGTTTTGATGCTGCAAACAAGAAGAGGGAGAATCTTTTGATAACTTTGTTACACGCTTGAGAGAAAACGCAGCAACTTGTGAATATGGTACACTCAGAGACGAATTGATAAGGGACAAAATTGTTCTTGGTATTGCTAGCGAGAGCACACGCAGGTGCCTCCTAAGAGAACATGAGTTAACTCTACACACAGCCATTGCAAATACTGTGGGACTGTGCATCAAAGAATTAAAGAGCAGTGTCCAGCTTATGGGAAGTCTTGTAAGTCTGGAGGAAGAACAAACCATTTTGCTAATGTTTGTTTGTCAAGTAAACGACGGCCATCAATAGGCAAATTACACAACGTGGAGAACACATCCGCATATGAGGAAGAGCCACACACCACTGAAGTTATATACAGCAGTGAATTGATCGGTGCTGTGCAATCCAGAGGAAAGAAATGGTTTGTCACTTTACATTTAAATAATAATCCCCAATCCTGCCAGCTCGATTCAGGAGCAATGTGTGATGTAATGTGCTTAAGAGACAAAATGGTGTTAGCACCAGAAACACGTCTACTGCCAAGTGACACCAGATTAAAGTTATACTCAGGTGTGATTATGAAATCTCTAGGGCTCTTCAAGACAGAATGTGCCATACGTGGACTAACACACAAGCTGGAGTTTGAAATTGTGGAAGCCTGCCAAAAGCCACTGTTGTCTGGCTCAACTTGTGAGCGTCTAGGGCTGATACGTTTCTCCGTCCCTGCAGAGCTTAATGTGATGGACAATCTATCCAAGGGGCCCTTGACAAAACAACTTCTGCTAAAGGAATTTAGTGATGTGTTTACTGGGCCAGTAGAATCTGTACCAGGGAAAGTTAATTTCGACCTTGATGTGAGTGTCCTTCCAGTCCAATGTGCACCACGCAATGTGTCGGTGGCATTAAAACAGGCAGTTAAGGCACAGCTTGACCAATATGAGGCCAATGGACACTTGGCACCAGTGACTGACCCAACTGACTGGATAAGTAACATGTTGATTGTAAGGAAGCCAAATAAGCTATGAATATGCATAGATCTCAAATTCTTAAATATGGCACTGAGGCGAACTCACTACATCATGCCAACTCTTGAGGATGTTTTGTACAAGCTGCCTAAGGCACGCCTGTTCACACTTGTTGATGTCCGGGATGCATTTTTACAGCGTAAGTTGAATGATGCAAGTAGTTACATGACAACCTTCTGGACTCCATGGGGCAGGAAAAGATGGCTCAAACTGCCTTTTGGAGTATCAGTTGCACCAGAGGTGTATCAACGTAAACAACATGAACTATTGGCTGGACTCAGTGGTATTGAACCAATGACATCCTTGTGGTTGGCTGTGGGGACACAGATGAGGAAGCAGAGCAAGATCATGATGGCAAACTTCTGGAACTGATGAATCGTTGTAGGCAGGTAAAATTGAGACTTGGCATGAAAAAACTGCAATTCTAGGTCAAAGAGGTCCGCTTTCATGGACAAATTCTAACCTGGGAGGGTTTGAAGGCTGACCCAGAAAAAATCAGAGCCATACTGGATATGCCGCAGCCAGAAAATGTGAAATCCCTGCAGCGCTTCATTGGATTTGTTACCTACCTAGCAAAATTCCTACCACACCTCTCAGAGGTGTGCGAGCCATTGAGAAGGCTTCTGGACAAGGACACTGTTTGGCATTGGCTTCCTAAGCATGATAATGCAGTGCAGGACATAAAAGGCTTGGTCGCAGACACACTTGTTCTGAAGTACTATGACGTTACAAAACATGTAACTATTCAAAGCTATGCAAGCAAACTGGACTTGGGTGTTGCCTATTGCAAGCTGGCCAGCCTATCGCTTTTGCTTTAAGGGCACTGACTCTTACCGAACAAAACTACGCACAAATAGAAAAGGAATGTCTGAGTATAGTGTTTGCCTGCCAGCGCTTTCACCACTACCTCTATGGGCGCGACGAGATCACGGCAGAAACTGACCATAAACCTCTGATTTCTATTTTCAAGAAACCACTTTTGTGTGCACCCAAACGTCTACAGAGCATGTTGCTCACATTACAAAACTATTGCCTAAATGTTGTCTATAAACCTGATCCTGAAATGTACATTAGTGACACTCTTAGCAGAGCTACAGCAGCAGGTGGTACACCTGAGTATGCACAACACACAGTTTGCAATGTTCAATGGGACCTGGATGTTATGTCACAGATTAATCATTCAGACTATTTAAATGTCACGGACCAACTATTGCTTCAGATAAAACAGCACACTGAAACCAATGAGAGTTTGCAGGCTCTTAAATATGTTGTTCTGAATGGTTGGCCTGATTCCAAGTTGGAAGTGCCATTACTTGTGAGAGAATATTGGACTTTCAGAGATGAAATCACCATTCAAGATAGTATACTGTACAAGGGGCAAGGGTCATCATTCCTAAATCTTTAAGATCGGAGATGCTTACTCGTATTCATGCCAGTCACATTTGTGGAGAAGCATGCTATAGGCAAGCACGTGATACCCTATACTGGCCCAACATGCAGAATGAGATTGGAGACTTTGTTAGCTGTTGCTCGGCATGCAATGAATATGCGCAGGCACAACAGAAAGAACCTATGATGTCACATGTGCTGCCCACCCGGCCTTGGCAAATTGTAAGCATGGACTTACTGAATTGTGCTGGGCAGGATTTTCTACTAATTGGTGAACACTATTCTGACTTTTGGGAGATTGAGCTACTTCCTGACCTGTCTGCTGATACTACCATCAAGCGTTGTAAATCACAGTTTGCACGTTATGGCCAGCCGGACAGAGTAATCTCAGATAATGGCCCTCAATTTGCATGTGAGCAATTCAGACGGTTCTCTACAGATTGGGGATTCAAGCATGTTACCTCATCCCCGAGGCACCCGCAAGCCAATGGCAAAGCGGAATCGGCTGTCAAGATAGTTAAAAATCTTTGTAAGAAGGCCAAGTTTGATGGTACTGATCCGTGGAAGGCCATTCTACATTGGAGAAACACCCCAACTGAAGGCATGGACAATAGTCCTACACAGCGCTTGATATCTAGGAGACTGAAGACTTCATTGTCTGTGGCCAACAAATTACTTGATCCTTGTGTGGTTCCAGGTGTCCCGGCAAAACTGCAGCGGAGGAAACAGATTGCCAAACTATCATACGATGTGTCTGCTAAAGACTTACCTGAACTAAGCATTAAAGAGCCAATCCGTATGAAGCCGCTTACAGGTGACAGGACCGGTCGCTGGAGACTGGGTTCCTGTGTTCAGAGGGTTGTTCCTCAATCATATCTTGTGGATGTAGAAGGCAGTCTTTACCGCCGCAATCGAGTGGACCTGCGAAGGGCAGAACGATTCACCGCACAAGCCTATGAGCATCCTGCACGTGATACTCCTGAGGTGCTCAATGCCCCAAGTCCTACTGGACCATATACTCAAAGCAGAGAGAATTCTGCTGTCATATCAGGATACACTGAGGATGACATAATGCAGCCACATATCCCGTCAAGTTCCTCTCTGCCAAACACACCAGCCAGGAAAGAGGGTAGCTCCTTATCAACACCTTCTGGAGCTGAATAGATTTCCCCAGGCAAAATCCCTGTGGCCTTGCGTAGTGGTCGAGTTTCAAGACCACCAGATAGACTCAATCTGTAGTGTATCTACCAGTAACACAGTATGTTATGTTCAAGACTGTTCAGGATCTGTTTTAGTTTAATTGTTTACAAGGTTTGAATTGAATGTAAGAAAGGGAGATGTTATAGAGTTACTATGCAAATACTGTGACCCTACTTGCATATGGTAATATTGCATTGCCTTATACTTCCTGTTTCCTGTTCTATGTCTGACCTGGATGCAGTTTTGTTGTACAACATGATTCCTCACACCAGCAGCTTGTGTTGTCTTCATTCTTGTACATGAAACAATCATTTGGCTAAACTAGATTCCAGAATCTATGATCAGCATTATAGTGTATGTAAACTCTAACAATACATTTTCTTCTTTGCTCCCTTTTGGTCTATTAAATTATGTCTTTTAGACAAGTGCAAAAAAATGGCTGCTCATCCAGGAGCTGATAACACCTGTGCTTTCTGCCTCTGGGTTGTTATCAGCCTAAGTCTCTGCTATTTATGTAGACTACAAAATCCCCCCTCCTTGTTATGGAGAAGAGAGGGGGATGTAATGTAGTCCCAACACAGTGTTATGTAGTCCTAATATACACCCTTACCTAGGGTGCAACACTGCTCAGTACAGTCACCCTAGGACAGGAATTGTGTTAATGGCAAGATTACCAGGTTAAACAAAACAATAAATGCAACCCCCACATCTAAGGACTGGCAAACTGCAATCAATATTTGTTCTTGGGTTTAGATGCACTATAAAATTCTGGGCAATGATCTTAAAAAACTTGATTTAATTAGAACATTTCTGATCTAAATATAGCATGTGAGATGGTCTTTAGACATGTGTTGCACTATAACAATACAGAATGATATATAACTTACGGAGTATTTCCAGAGTCCTCCAATATCATCACTTTTTTCAAAACATGTAGGATCCAGGCCTTCTTCCAGACAACATTTGATGGCTGCAAGTCCACTGCACCCTGCACCAATTATAGCCACTTTCATAGCCATTGTTACTGAAACATCAAAAATCACAGTTGTTATATTCAGTATATATGATTATTAGCCAGAATATGTAATCTTTTAAAGCTTCTTCATGCCTATACAATCCTTCGCTAGGCTCTATCATGCATAGGTTTATGACCATACTATATTGCATTAAGACAGCCTCTTTTTTTCTAGAAAGGGCTGACAGCGCACAGGAACACAAGTATGACAAGATTTTTTTGTGTGGGTGCTACAGTGCAGGCCTGTCATTACCCATTTAGAATGATACAACAATGCATCGCAGAGTGCCGTGGTGTGCCTGACCACTGTATGTGCAAATATGCAAGCTCCATCTGTTTCAGCTCAAGTGAAAGGGGAGCACACTGAGGTACCTTTACCTTGGGTGCAGAGGACCTTTCTTGGTACTGCTTGTAGCTGCCACCAGGCTCCACTCTGATCAGAGGTCTGCAGGACATTAGGAACTGTAAAATCTGAGCACCAGGGAAACAGAGCAGGGCCAGAGGCAGTGTACACAGTGTACACCTAAGTGGGGCCCACAGCAGACATTTCTTAAAGCAAAGCCTACTGTGCACGTCCAGTAGCACCACCATTTTAGGAAGGACATACTTTCATCTCAAAAAACGGTCAGGGATGGGCTAGCACAATGCTCTGTGTGCTGTCATTGAGAAGGAAAAAAATCACATTGCCCATGCTAGTCCCAGGATTGATATGAAAGATTTCTTTTTTTTTTTATTGTAAATGTGCACTTCTATTAAGCTGTGGTAATTTGGGAGTGAGCAGGGGATGTTTTTTACTTCAAATAAAAGTTTGGAGAAGGGTGGATGGATTGTTCATCTGGGGCAGTGGAACTAATAGGAAGGAGCAAGCTGCTACTGTCTTTCTTGGTTGTTTTTTTAACAAAACTGTGTCCATTTCTTGCATGGGAATAATATGAATGTGCTTGTTGGTGCAGTGGCAGAGAGTGAAAAAGTGTACATTAATGCAGTGGTAGAGTGAAGAAGTGTGCACCAGTGTAGAGGCAGTTCGTGAAGCCTGTACCTTTAGCAGAGAAACAGCCCCAAATAATAATGTTTCCACCTCCGTGCTTGACTGTAGAGATGGTGTTCTTAGGGTCATAGTCAGCTTTTTTCTTCCTCCAAACACGGCGAGTTGAGTTAATGCCAAAAAGCTCAATTTTGGTCTCACCTGACCACAGCACTTTCTCCCAATCCTTCTCTGAATCATTTAGATGTTCATTGGCTGTCAGGGATCCCCTCGATCCCTGCCGCGATGGTCCCGGCGCAGGCGCACTGCTCCGCCCTGTACACGGGCACTAGGTCCGGGCCGGCCGCGGCGTTCGGGTTCGCGCATGCGCAGTAGAAGCCGCGGCCGCCCGCTGGGCACCAATGGCAGCGCAGGGCGGGATATTTAAATGTCCCTGAGCTGTCATTTCGTTGCCTTCTGGTCTTACCTGCTTCCTGTGATTCTGAACCTGTGCCTTGTAAGTTTATTGACCCGGATTGTTCTTGACCTGCTGATTTCTCCTGCCCAGACCCTTGCTTTGCCTGACCTCTCTCCCTGGATGCCCCTCATTAGATCTGACCTACTGTTGCTGACCTGGCGTGTGACCCGACGATTCTCTGCCTGCTCCCTTGTACACTACCGTCCTCTACGTTACCAACTCGGCCTGTCTGACTTCGCACTTGCTCAGCCATCCATCCATCCATCCCATCGGGGTCACCCGACCTCCTCACATTTGGCTCTCCCTGGTTGGAGCCCCTGGCGAACACCCCTACCACTGACAGGTGTGCTCAGTAGTGGCGACCTGGTCTCGGGGTACTACAAGTCCATCCCCACCATCAGGGGCCCTGGTGAACAAGTACCCTGGGGCTTAGACTCCACGCTCTGGGCACGCCTTACCAGTGGAGTGCTAGTGGTGCCGCTCGGCGGTCCCTCACAGTACCAGAAGGCCATGACTGAGCCTCGAGGAGGACCCTCCCCGATGGAGGAGGTTTGCAGGCACCTGGCTACCCTGACGCAAGCAGTAAACTCCTTGCAGGACAGATGTTTGCAGATTGAGAATCGGTTTCAGGCCTGCACCATATCTGCTCCTGTTTCACAGGCCCCGGCTCCTGCACCTCCGGTCGCAGCAGCCCACGAGCCGGCTCCTGGGCCTTCCGCATCACTCCCTATGGCGGAACCCCGAGTACCCTTACCCGAGCGCTTCCACGGGGATCGCACACGCTTTCGGTCATTCCGTGACTCCTGTCTGCTCTACTTTGAACTGCAACCATGGACCTTTTTGACAGAATCGGTGAAAGTGGGGTTTGTTATCTCCCTGTTGCAGGGTGAACCCCAAGACTGGGCCCACCGACTAAGGGGAAATAATGATCCCCATCTGGTTACGGTTGACAACTTCTTTAACGCTATAGCCATCTTATACGATGACCCCAATGGGCGGCCTCGGCCGAGGCCACATTATACGCACTCTGACAAGGTCAGCGAGCGGCTGAGGAATACGCCTCTGACTTTAGGCGCTGGATGGGAGACACTCGCTGGAACGAGTTCGCACTTTTGCACCAGTTCCATATGGGCCTATCTGAGGCTCTGAAAGACGAGCTCGCTCGGGTGGAGGTGCCCGAGACATTAGAGGACTTGATTGCACTCACCATTAAAATTGACCGTAGGCTACGGGAGCGCAGATTGGAGAGGTCTGGTCAGGGTCGCGGAAATACCTGGGGATCATTCCAAGGATCCAGTCAACATACTAGGCCAAACATCCAGAACCTGCCATCTGAAGATGCTCTCGAACCCATGCAGCTAGGCCTGGCACGGCCTAAACTACCGCCAGAGGAACGCCAGCGCAGACGCTCCCAGAATCTGTGTCTCTACTGCGGTGAAGCTGGTCACATGGTACGTTCCTGCCCGCAGAAACTGAGTAAGTTCACCTCATCTTCTTTATCTATTGGCAATATGAATCCGTCCCAATACTTAGTTGTCCCCAGCTTTCAGAAAGGACCGTGGAGGTGACGGCCATAGTTGATTCGGGGGCATGCAGCTGTTTTGTGGATATCAATTTTGCTCACCAGCAGGGTATCCCCCTCCGTCCAAAGGAGAAGGGGTTTCACATCTTTTTGGCTGATGGGTCCCGGATAAAGTCAGGGGTGGTTAACCAGGAGACCCCTTCCATTGTGACTTCCATTGCCGGTCAGCACCGGGAACTCCTCCGCCTGGATGCTATTGCATCACCCCTTTTCCCAGTCATTCTGGGGCTCCCATGGTTGCGGGCCCATAACCCCCAAATTGACTGGGAAACTGGGGTTGTCTCGTTCCCTTCCCCATACTGTCGGGAACTGTGCCGAACTTCGGGCCCGGAGGTCCCCCAGGTTCTCCTGTGCTCTCAAGGGGATGCCAGCCTAAAACAAGTGATTCCTGCAGCCTATCATAAGTTTCTTGATGTGTTCAGTGAACGGGGAGCAGATACTCAACCCCTCCACCGCCCATATGACTGTCCTATTGATCTGTTACCCGGTTCTGAAATTCCCTTCGGGCGAATTTTTCCCCTTTCTGAGCTAGAATTAGGGGCCCTGAAGGATTATATTGAGGACAGCCTCCGGAAGGGATTCATCCGTCCCTCCACTTCCCCAGCAGGTGCAGGGATCTTCTTTGTAGAAAAGAAAGACAAGACTTTGAGGCCATGTATTGACTATCGGGAGCTGAATAGGGTCACAATCAAAAATCGTTACCCATTACCACTGGTACCAGAATTATTCCAGAGCTTAAAAGCTGCAGTAGTATTTACCAAGCTGGACTTAAGGGGAGCCTACAACTTGGTTCGCATAAGGGAGGGGGATGAGTGGAAAACGGCCTTCCGCACCCGTTTCGGCCATTTCGAATACCTGGTCATACCTTTCGGGTTGTGCAATGCGCCGGCCACCTTCCAGCACTTTGTAAACGACATCTTTAGGGACTTCCTGGACATCTTTGTCATCGTCTACTTAGACGACATTTTGATTTTCTCATCCTCCCTGGGGGAGCACAGGGTACATGTAACAAAGGTGTTGGGGCAGTTGCGGCAGCACAGGTTGTACGCTAAAGCAGAGAAATGTTGCTTTGAACAGGCTAGCGTTACATTTCTGGGTCTGATTATCTCCACCACGGGGGTCGCAATGGACCCTCAGAAGGTCTCTGCGATCCTAGATTGGCCTGAACCCATGGACAGGAAAAGCGTCCAACGTTTTATCAGGTTCGCAAACTTCTACCGGAAGTTCATCAAGAACTTCTCGGGTCTGGTCTCCCCCATCACTCAGTTAACCAAGCTTGGGACGCGATTCAGATGGACGCCAGAGGCACAGGAAGCTTTTGAAGCACTAAAGAAGTTATTTACCTCGGCACCCATTCTGGGTCATCCCAACGCCTCCCTGCCCTACATCTTAGAAGTAGATGCGTCAGAAAACGCGGTTGGCTCCATCCTTTCCCAGCGAAAGGGCGCCAAGGAATTACTTCACCCAGTAGCATTCTTCTCACGGAAACTTACCCCTGCGGAGAAGAACTACGACATTGGGGATCGAGAACTACTGGCTATCAAGACCGCATTAGAAGAATGGAGGTACCTGCTGGAAGGTGCCTCACATCCCATCCTGATATTCACGGACCACAAGAACCTGGAATATCTGAGGACGGCCAAACGTCTGCGCCCACGACAAGCAAGATGGGCATTGTTTTTCTCGAGGTTCCAGTTCCACATCACATACAGGCCGGGATCAAAAAACATGAAGCCAGACGCGTTGTCACGTATGTACGAGGACGCCAAGGAGATCCCAGTACCTGACACTATTCTGCCTGCAGGAAACTTCTTGGCCCTCCAGACGAACCTTCGCTCTGAGATCCTGAGAGCGTCCACAGTGATGTCTACCTCCGATGGGGCGCCCCTCCAGAACAAGGGGGGACTCCTATGGAGGGAGGACCGGATTGTGGTGCCGGAGGATGCCCGAACCTTAGTCTTGGGACATTGCCATGACCACCCGATGGCAGGACATTTTGGCCCGGTCAAGACCCTGGAACTTCTCCGACGTTCCTTCTGGTGGCCGGACATGGCCAAGGATTGTAAAAGTTACGTGGGCTCCTGTGCTATCTGCCAGCGGAACAAGCCTTCAAGAAATAAGGTGTGGGGCCTGCTACGTCCATTACCCATCCCTGAACGGCCCTGGCAGAAAATCTCTATGGACTTCATAGTCGAGCTTCCACCTTCACTGAACCACACAGCAATTCTCGTGGTCGTGGACTGCTTATCCAAGATGGCCCATTTCATTCCTTTACGGAAGACTCCATCAGCAGTCGAGACGGCGCAAGTTTTTATTCGAGAGGTCGTTAGACTGCATGGGGTTCCCGAAGACATCGTCTCGGATCGAGGGGTGCAGTTTACCTCGAGATTTTGGAGGGCATTGTGCAAAGCCCTGGATATCAAGCTATCCCTTTCCTCGGCATTTCACCCTCAGACCAATGGTCAGACCGAAAGGACCAATCAGACCCTAGAGCAATACCTGCGATGCTACACATCATTCTCTCAGGACGACTGGGTGCCACTTCTCCCTTTGGCGGAATTCGCGTACAACAACGCTTGCCATTCAGCGACAGGGCAGTCCCCGTTCTTCTCCAACTATGGGTTTCACCCTGTCTTCCTCCCGGATTTAGTCCAGGAATGCCCAATTCCAGCGACACAGGATGCACTAACCTTTTTCACTTCAAACAATAAAAAACTACAGGAAGCCATCCGTCAAGCCCAAGAAGACTACAAGAGGGCTTTTAAAAGGAAGCGAAGAGGGGATCTGGTGTTGCGGCCCGGAGAGAAGGTTTGGCTGGCTACATTGAACTTGAAGATGCTCTGCCCGTCAAAAAAGTTGGGACATAAATTTATAGGCCCTTTTTGCATCAAACAGATGGTCAATGAAGTGGCCTATGAACTTGTTCTCCCTGAGACACTCAAGATCCACCCTGTCTTCCATGTGTCCCTGTTGAAGCCGGTAGTCCCTGATGCCTTCCCGGAACGGGAATCCAGGCCCCCGGAGGCCGTAACAGTTGAAGAGGAAGAAGAATTCGAGGTGGAGGCAATCCTGAAGTGCCGACGAAGGGGGGGGCCAGACCCAATTTCTCATCAAGTGGAAGGGCTACGGCCCTGAGGACAATTCGTGGGAACCAGCCCATAATGTCCATGCACCTAGACTTGTCCGGAGGTTTCTTTGTGATCACCCGTGGTGGAGAGATCGGGTGGGCATCCGGAGGTTGCCCGTAGGGGGGGGCAATGTCAGGGATCCCCTCGATCCCTGCCGCGATGGTCCCGGCGCAGGCGCACTGCTCCGCCCTGTACACGGGCACTAGGTCCGGGCCGGCCGCGGCGTTCGAGTTCGCGCATGCGCAGTAGAAGCCGCGGCCGCCCGCTGGGCACCAATGGCAGCGCAGGGCGGGATATTTAAATGTCCCTGAGCTGTCATTTTGTTGCCTTCTGGTCTTACCTGCTTCCTGTGATTCTGAACCTGTGCCTTGTAAGTTTATTGACCCGGATTGTTCTTGACCTGCTGATTTCTCCTGCCCAGACCCTTGCTTTGCCTGACCTCTCTCCCTGGATGCCCCTCATTAGATCTGACCTACTGTTGCTGACCTGGCGTGTGACCCGACAATTCTCTGCCTGCTCCCTTGTACCCTACCGTCCTCTACATTACCAACTCGGCCTGTCTGACTTCGCACTTGCTCAGCCATCCATCCATCCCATCGGGGTCACCCGACCTCCTCACATTTGGCTCTCCCTGGTTGGAGCCCCTGGCGAACACCCCTACCACTGACAGGTGTGCTCAGTAGTGGCGACCTGGTCTTGGGGTACTAAAAGTCCATCCCCACCATCAGGGGCCCTGGTGAACAAGTACCCTGGGGCTTAGACTCCGCGCTCTGGGCACGCCTGACCAGTGGAGTGCTAGTGGTGCCGCTCGGCGGTCCCTCACATTGGCAAACTTCAGGAGGAGGACCTTACAGGGTGCTGAAGGATTTCAATCCATGGCGGCATATTGTGTTACCAATGGTTTGTTTGGTGACTGTGGTCCCAACTGCCTTGAGATCATTCACAAGCTAATCCAATTTAGTTCTGGGATGTTCCTTCACTTTTCTCTTGATCATCCTTACCCCATTAGGTGAAATCTTGCATGGAGCAACAGACTGAGGGCGATTTATAGTTATTTTGTATTTCTTCCATTTGTGAATAATCGCTCCAACAGTTGTCTCTTTCTCACCAAGCTGTTTGCTGATGGTCTTGTAGCCCATTCCATCTTTGTGCAGGTCTACAGTCTTGTCCCTGACATCCTTTGACAGATCTTTGGTCTTGCCCATGGTGGTGCCTGAGAATGAGAATCTGTGGACAAGTGTCTTTTATACACATAATGAGTTGCCATTAGGAGCATCTTCTTAAATTGACAGGATTAATCTGTGTACCACATGAGCACATAGCCAGTCTGTGGGAGCCAGAATTATTGTTGGTTGGTAGGGGATCAAATACTTATTTTACTTACTGAACTGCAACTCAATTTATAACATTTGTATCATGTGATTTTTCTGGATTTGTGGTTGATATTCTGTCTCTATAATTTAAAATACATCTATTATAAAAATTATAGATCCTTCATTTTGTAAGTGGGCAAACGTACAAAATCTGCAGAGGATCAAATAATTATTTTACCCACTTTATGTTGATGGTCAGTAAGAGAAGTCTCCCTATGCCCCTTTATATTGATAGACAGAGAGAAGAATGGCCCTTACATTGATAGTCAGTGGCATGCTTGCTTACATTAGTGGGAGAAGGACCCCCTTAGGGTTTAAGTAGACAAACTTTAGACTCAGAAGTTAGTCAGATGCCATTATGCTTTCCACTTTTTCTGATATGATTTGGCTCTCTTTTGAGTTTTGATTTGCCTTTCATTTGTTCAACAAGTTGCTTCAAGCTGCTTCTGAATTGCATGGAGTTGCTTCTGTGTTACATCAAGCTTCTTTGCAGTTGCTTGACACTGCTTATGGTTTGCTTTTGCATTCACATAAACTTGTATGTTAAAGTAAAACTTCTCAAGCAAAGTGTACGTAAACCTTTATGTTGGTGACCAGAAAGAGAATACCCCCTAACATTGATTGCGAGAAGAATTGCCTTTACATTGGTAATCAGGAAGAATAATGGCCCTAGCATTGGTAGTCAGTGGGCAGAATTACATTTAAAAGATAACTTCGCCTTTAAACAAAAGTAATAAATGCACATTTTTTACAGGTGAAAAATGTGCATTTATTATTTTGTGTTAGGAGCCTGTAAAGCATTGCACCGACGATCAGCAGATCACTGATGCCATGCAGGTCTCCTGCAGACTGTCAATGTATCTGCTTGCTTGTACATCCCGTACAAACAAGTCGATACTTCTGACAGGAAGCTTCAATGAACTACCACAGTGATCCACAGCGCCGTGGTAGTTCATTGAGGACTACAAGTAGACAGCTGCTAAGGCTGTCGGGACCTGTAGTCCATTAATTCATAGAGGACTGTGAATGAATGACGCAGCCATGTGGGCAGAGCCCCGCACGACCGTGCTGTTTTTGAAAAGTGACAACTAGTATTGGGAACTTCTGTCCATACTTCTTTCCTAGAGGGCGACAGCTGCAGGGTCAGGAACAGGTTACATGTGCCCCCCTAAAAATGGGTGGCACATGTAACATGTTTCCAAAGGTGAACTTATCCTTAAAATTATATTCATTGAGAAGGATACCACATTACAAAAATGACTGGTGTTATTGGTTAATTACTTGAGAGCTAAGAAGGGTTACTACATTGTAGTCTCATTTACTCTGATGTGTAATGTTTTGATGGCACCAGAGCTATGCAGATACCATCAAGTGGGAGATTGCTCATCCCTTATAGGTCACGAAAATAATCAATTATCATGAGCTGTTGACGTAACTCTGGAGATTTCTCTCAGGATGAGAGAGCCACCACTTGCAAACCATTATGGGGATCCTTGCAAATTTACAGAGTGGTTCAGCCAGGGGCGGACTGACAACTCATGAGGCCCCCGGGCAATAGGGGATCATGGGGCCCCTGTGTCCTTGCCTAAACTCAAAAATGCCTATGAAAAGGTACCAGGGGCATCTCATGGGGCCCCCTACTGACCCCGGGCCCTCGGGCAGTGTCCGAATTTCCAAATGGTCAGTCCGCCCCTGGGTTCAGCCTATTATCCTCAACTCTATTCTTTTTTTAATACACACTAGGCTGATAAAGTCAGTGGAGTGGATTATGGTGATTGTTGATGAAAGTTTAGGTGCAAATTCTTGGACAGCACGTGGTTATATTAGTGCAATATAGGGTTGATTTACTAAAACTGGAGAGTGCACAAATTTGGTGCACTGTGTATATGATAGAAGCAATTTCGTACAATTGTAACATCCCTACAGTGTACTGAGTACTTATGTTTGCAACACAAAAAAAACAACTTGCAGATCAGATCACAAAGAAACAATTTCAAGTCTGACCAGTATTCTTCAGTAAATTTAGGGACCCATTAGCTGCCAGTTTTCTTTATTGCCATTGTGCAATTTGCATGGAATGTGCTTATGAAGAGATGTACAAGTAAAAAAAATATTCAAGGATTAACTTCTTGCCGACCAGCCACTGTAGAAATACGGCGGCAGGGCGGCACGGCTGCGCAAAATGACATTTTAAAACGTGCTTTTGCAAAACAGGTAGGGGGCGCGCGCGAGGCGCGCCACCGCCCTACCTGCGCCGCCGATCGGGGCCGCGGGTGTCAGTTGCCGGGTCACGGCCAGTCATTGCCTGCCATGTCCCGGCGATTAGCAGCAATCATTGAGAGAGTGCACGGCTGCAGTGTTTACACTGCACCTCTGCTTTCTGTCAGCTCCTGACATGCTGATCCAGAAAGAAGAGTTTATCTCTCCGGATCAGCGTGTTCCCGTGCAGTACACACCCCCACCCCCTAGTAAAACACTCCCCTCACACAGTTAACCCTTTCAGTGAATACAAAAGTTAACCCCTTCCTCCCCAGTGCCATTAGTACAGTGTCAGTGTTTTTTTTTTTGCACTGATCACTGTATTGGTGTCACTGGAGATGTCAGTGACCCCAAGTCAGTTCCCCCCAGTGTAAGAATGTCTGTTGCAGTCCCGCAGTCCCGCCATAAGTCACTGATCGCCGCCATTATTAGTATAGAAAAAAAGGTAACAATCCCAGTAAGCTCAATTTGTGTGAAAAAAAGGACGTAAATTTAATTTGGGTGCAGTGTTGCATGACCGCGCAATTGTCAGTTAAAGTAACACAGCAATGTAACACAAACCTCTTCTGTAACCGCTTCTTGACCACCCTATAGCAGAAATACTGCTACAAGGCGGCATGGGTGCACAAAATCACATATATATATATATATATATATATATACATGATTTTGCGCTCCCATGGTTTTCATGTCCCTCCCAGATAGCGTCAGATTGCCCGTCAGTACACCAGTCATCACATTTAACCCCTTGATTGCCAGGAGCACGCTCATGTACAATAAACCTCCATTCCTAGCATAGTGTCTGAACAGGTCAATATCTTTGATCAGATCAGCACTATGCCAGCGTTCACATTAGTATAGCGTCCCAAAAAACGCAGCGTTAGCAGGATCAGCCCCGGCACCTGCCAGCACCTGCGTTTAGCCCCTACGCTTACCCCCCCCTTCTCCCCCAGCAAGTGCAGTGTCAGTAGGTCACTGTCACTTGATACATTGCACACAAAACTGCAGTGTTCGCAGAATCAGGCCTGATCTCTGTTAGCACTTGCCGGTAAATTTTGATGACTCTCATATGCAGCAGAGTGCCAGTACTAGTGCCGCTCTACCTTTTGGTGAACTGGTGAGTACCAGCGGTCTAGTACATCTTGGTCTTTCACATACCTCCTTGATTTTTGGAGCTGCTTTTCACAGAATATCTGTATGCATTGATTGTGGATCAAAGCAATTTATATGTACAACAATTTATCACCACCAACCCAAATTCAAACCTTGCCAGACCAGTCGCATGGAAACTCATTACGGTTTTCGAATTTACATTTTTTTTCCGGCCTAACCCTCAACATGGGCATTACTAAAAGAAATGAATTTCAGTTGTATTGTTCCGCAGACCCGATTCATCATATGCCGTGTTCTCTGCTGCCATGGCCAGGCATAGATATGAGAGTATAATGTGTTTTATGAATTTCAGCGACAATACACTCTGTCATCCTCAGGGTAACCCTGAATTTGACCGGCTCCACAAAATTCAGCCCCTCACAAATCACCTTAACCAAAAATTTGCAGATGTCTATACTCCCCAGCAAAACATCTGCGTTGATGAGTCCCTCATTAATTTTTATGGCCGCCTTGCATTCAAACAATTTCTCCCCAGCAAGCGCGCCAGATATGGGGTCAAGATGTATAAGACCAGTGAGAGGGCAACAGCCTATACTTATAAGTTTTGGATTTACGAGGGAAAAGATAGTCACATGGAGCGCCCTGGATGCCCAGACTAAATGGGGAGCAGTGGCAAGATAGTTTGGGACTTGGTGTCATCCTTTTTGCATATGGGGTACCACTTATACGTGGACAATTTTTATTCAAGCGTGCCACTATTTAGACATTTGTTCAATCTTGGAACTGTTGCTTGTGGCAAAGTGTGACCTAATGTGTGCCCACCATTAGAAGTGCGTGGATGCAGGGCGGTATATTCTAATGGTGGGCGTACCACACACTTTTTCTGGCAGAGATTTCTTCTCATTTTTTCATTCAGTCCACAGGCTACATACAAAAAAAAAAGAACATAGTATGTACACCCAACAAGGACCAGCGACGTACTGGTACATCACTAAACTTTGAATGGTTATACCAGGATGATGTCTTCAGCTGCAGGCATCATCCTGGTATTGTTTTTTTTCAGCCGGCGATCGACTTTCATGTAAAAGCAATCCTAGTGGCTAATTAGCTGCAGGATTGCTTTTATAAGCAGCGAGAAATGATTCCCCCCTCCCCTGCTGCCTTCCACGGCCTTCTCGAGCAGTCTCGTGCCATCAGGGGAACCTGAGAATGCAGCCGGTGTTTCTGCCAGCTGACCATAGAGCTGATTGGAGACCAGAGTGGTGCCAATCATCTCTATAGCCTAAGAATTCGGAAGCTACAAGCATTTCATCACTTCAGTTTCGCAGGATATAAACAGCTCCATTTGTAAATTGGGAAAGCATCTGATCACACCGATTTTGGTTTGATTAGATAATGTAAGGGCAGAGGAGATATTTAGAGCCTGATAGACCCCAGATTTCTCAAAAAAGAATATATGACAATGCCCATTGAAGTTATAGGGGATATTTGCATTCCCTGTTATAGCATTAAAAGTGATCAAAAAAAAAAAGTAAAAATAATAAAAAAGAATCAAAGTAACTAAAAAAAAAAAATAAAACACCCCCCCAAGCCTTGACCCTGTGTCGGTATGTAAACAGTGGTTGCACCATGGATGTGAGGTATTGCCGTGAACGTCAGATCAGGGGCAGTAATTATAACACTAGACCTCCTCTGTAAGTCTAAAATGGTAGCTTTTAAAGCTTTGCCTATGGATATTAAAAATGTTTGCAGTTTGTCGCCATTGCACAGGGCATGCACAGTTTTAAAGCATGTCATGTTTGGTATCTATTTACTCAGCATACCATTATCTTTTATATTTTACAAAATAATTGCCCAATATATTTTGTTTTTATGCATTTAAAGTAAAAAAAAGTGTATTTTGTTTTTAAATTTGCTTTTGAAAAATTGCTGCAGGAGTACTATGTGCCATAAAAAATTGTAGTACCCACCATTTTATTCACTAGGGTGTCTGCTTTAAAAAAATATATAATGTTTGAGGGTTTAAATTAATTTCCTAGCAAAAAACACTGATTTTGTTCATGTGAACAAAAAGTGTCAGAAAAGGCTTGATCTTCAGGTGATTAGAAGAGTGAATGATGTGTGGCATAAACTTCTAAAGCTGGGCATAAAATGCCCCCACCCCCCAAAATGACCCCTTTTTGGAACGTTGACACCCCAAACTATTTGCTAAGAAGCATGTTGAATCAATAGAAGAATTTATTTTTTTACCACAAGTTTTTGGAAAGTGACAAAAAAATGTTTTTTTCTCTTATACACAAAATTGTCACTTAAATGATTTACTGCTTACACATGCCATGGGTATATGTGGAATTACTACCCAAAATACATTCTGCTACTCCTCCCGAGTATGGGGGTACCACATGTGAGAGACGTTTTGGCAGTCTAGCCAAGCACAGGACCCCAAAATCCAATAAGCACCTTCAGGCTTTAAAAGGGCTTTATTTCTTCATTACACTTCCAGACTACCTATCACAGTTTCAGAGGCCCTGAAATGCCAGGATAGAACCTAACCCCCCCAAATGACCCTTTTTTGGAAAGTAGACACCCCAAGGAATTTGATAAAAAGCATGGTGATTATTTTGCCGATCTCATTTGTTGACACAAGTTTTTAGAAAATGAAGAAAAAAAAACAAAAACATATTTTTTCTATTTTTTTTATATTTCAAAACCTTGTGAGAAAAAATGAGATCAGTAAACTACTCACCATGCCTCTTTTTAAATTCCTTGGGGTGTCTACTTTCCAGAAAGGGGTCATTTGGGGGGGGGGGGTTGGTGCTATCCTGGCATGTCAGGGCCTTCCAAACTGTGATAGGTAGTGAGGAAGTGTAATGAGGAAGTTACGCACCTTCAGGCTTTCAAAGTGGTCATTGGATTTCAGGCTCCTGTATGTGGCTAGGCTCCCAAAAAGTCCCGCACACGTGTTATCTCCATACTCGGTAGAAGTAGCAGAATGTATTTTGGGGTGTATTTCCACATATACCCATGGCTTGTGCAAGAAATTAATCATTTAAATGACAACTTCATGTAAAAAAAAAAATGTTTTGTCATTTTCCAGAAACTTATGGAAAATAAATAAATCTTCCATGGACTCAATATGCCTCTCAGCAGATAGCTTAGGGTGTCTACTTTCTGAAAAGGGGTAATTTGAGGGTGTTTGTACTATCCTGGTATTTTAGCACCTCAAGAAATGTGATAAGCAGTCAGAAAGTAAAAGCTGTGTAAATTCCATTATCTATACCATATTTTGTAGACGCTATAACTTTCACACAAAGCAATCAATATACACTTATTGGGAATTTTTTAACCAAAAACATGTAGCAGAATACATTTTGGCCTAAATTTATGATGAAATTTTAGTTTTTTTGGATATTTTTTATGACCGAAATGAGAAAATATTGTTTTTTTCCAAGAAAAATTTTTCTTCAAAATTTTTTCTGGTTATAGCGCCAAAAATAAAAAGGCGATCAAATACCACCAAAAGAAATCGCTATTTGCGTGAAAAAAAAAAATTTCATTTATGTACCGTATTGCATGAACGTGCAATTGTCTGTTAAACTAGCGCAGTGCTGTATAGCAAAAAAATGGCGTAAATTGCAGTATCTATACCATAGTTTGTAGACGCTATAACGTTCACACAAAGCAATCAACATACACTTATTGGGATTTTTTTTACCAAAAACATGTAGCAGAATACATTTTGGCCTAAATTTATAACTAACGTTGAGTTTACTATATATTTTTCAGAGCGTTTTTCTTCAAAATTTTTGGTCTTTTTTGTTTATAGCGTGAAAAATAAAAAGTGTACAGGTGATCAAATAGCACCAAAAGAAAGCTCTATTTGTGTGAAAAAAAAGTACGTAAATTTTGTTTGGGTGCAGCATTGCATGACTGCGCAATTATCAGTTGAATTAGTGCAGCGCCGAGTAGCAAAAATAGGCCTGGTCATTAAGGGGGGTAAATCCTCAGGAGGGCAAGTGGTTAAATAATTTGAAAGACCAAGTTTCCTTGTACTGGATGTACCCAGAGAAGGATTACAGATCTTCTTGGTATTGCGATCTGGGCAAGTATAAAACGTATCCATTTCTAACTTAAATTTCTACTTCATTGTTATGTGTGAAAATAATACAAGCATGTTTTTATATGATTTACTTAGTGGAATTTGAAAAGAATGTAGTCATTGTTTGGCATTTGCAGACATACATCACACTAAGCAAAAGGCAAATGTGCTCTTAAACAATGAAATGAACAGAAGCTTGCACAGATGGTGTGTGATTGTAAACCTGAATTTAGGAAGATAAAATGAGTCTTACCGTACCTTTTTATTTCTTGGTAGAATATGTCAAAGTTTTCTCCAAAGAATATTATGTAGTATGACACAAAACAAAGCATGAAGTGGTTTAAGATGATCTTCTTTGAACTTTGCCCAGTAGGCGGACCTAGGTGTGGTATACATTAGAATCATATTGCTGACTGAAGAGCTAAACACGTAGGAATCTGGACTCCACAAAGGAATCTGGACTCCACAGCCAGACTGCACATCTAAGTATGTGACCTCCCTACAATTCACACTGCAGCCGAGCAATACAGTGCAATATGGTACATTGACCAAAGTTACTGCACCCCAGAGGTGGAACAATGGGTAATACAGGTTGTCAGCAAGGGTGGGGGAGCGCACATTTGACCGAGAATTAGGATCTCTGACAGCTAGTGGCTTGTAGAGGCTTGCATCTTTCCACTGGCCATCACTGTAAGGTTGATTCCTTTTCCCACTCACCACCGAATAAAGTGTATTTTTCCCATTGACCCTCAATGTATGAAACATCTTGCATATACCTGTATAAAACTTATCCTATATAACACAATATTGGATAGAAGGGTATTGTTAACCACTTGCCCTCCTGAAGATTTACCCCCCTTTCTGACCAGGCCTTTTTTTTGCTATACAGCGCTGAGCTATTTCAACTGGTAATTGTGCGGTCTTGCAATGCTGTACCCAAACAAAATTTATGTCCTTTATTTCACCCAAATAGAGCTTTCTTTCGATGATATTTGATTACCTGTGTGCTCTTTAATTTTTGCGCTATAAACAAAAAAAAGACCAAAAATTTTGAAAAAACATAATATTTTTTACTTTTGGGTATTAAAAATATATAGTAAATAATCCCAATAAATGTATATTATTTGGTTTGTGTAAAGTTATAGCATCTACAAACTATGGTATAGATACTGGAATTTAAACAGCTTTTACCATCTGACTACCTATCACATTTTTTGAGGTGCTAAAATAGGACAGTACAAACACCCCCAAATGACCCCTTTTCGGAAAGTAGACACCCTAAGCTATCTGTTGAGAGGCATGTTGAGTCCATGGAAGATTTATTTTTTTCCACAAAGTTGTCACTTAAATGATATATTGCTCACACATGTCATGGGTATATATGAAATTACACCCCAAAATACATTCTGCTACCACAGGTGTGAGACTTTTTAGGAGCCTAGCCACATACAGGAGCCTGAAATCCAATTACTACTTTGAAAGCCTGAAGGTGCGTAACTTCCTCATTTCACTTCCTCACTAGCTATCAGAGTTTTGAAGGCCCTGAAATGCCAGGATAGCACAACCCCCCCCCCCCCCCCCAAATGACCCTTTTATGGAAGGTAGACACCCCAAGGAATTTAAAAAGAGGCATGGTGAGTATTTTGCAGATCTAATTTTTTCTCACAAGGTTTTGAAATATAAAAAAAGAAAAGAAAAAATGTTTTTGTTTTCTTTCTTCATTTTCCAAAATCTTGTGACAACAAATGAGATCTGCAAAATACTTACCATGCTTTTTATAAAATTCCTTGGGGTTTCTACTTTCCAAAAAGGGGTCATTTTGGGGGGTTTGGTGCTATCCTGGCATTTCAGGGCCTCTGAAATTGTGATAGGTAGTCTGGAAGTGTAATGAAGAAATAAAGCCCTTTAAAAGCCTGAAGGTGCTTATTGGATTTTGGGGTCCTGTGCTTGGCTAGACTGCCAAAACGTCTCTCACATGTGGTATCCCCATGCTCGGGAGAAGTAGCAGAATGTATTGTGGGGAGTAATTCCACATATACCTGTCAGGTACCTACTGACGGTAACTCTAGAGCTCCACAGACCGGATTTCCCCAGGGCGCGGAGTCTAAGCCCCAATCTGCTTGTTCACCAGAGCCCCTGATGGTGGGGATGGACTTGGAACAGACTGAGACCCGGTTGCGGCCCCTGGGTACACCCAGCTGTAGTAGAAGGAACCACCAGTGGTACGTAGCAGGATGAGAGCCTGATGTGAAGAGGCAGTGCAGGCCCAGACAGCAATGGATGGATTGGTGCAGGATGGATGGACAGAACACACCGTGAAGCAGTAGCGAACTCAGACAAGCCGGGTCGGTAACAGTGGAGGTGGAACAGTACAGAGCACCAGGCAGAGAATGGTCAGGTCACAGGCCAGGTTCAGCAGCAGGAGGTCAGATAATCAGGAACAGGCAGAAGAATAGTCGGACCAGCCAGGGGTCAGGGCAGGAGGAGGTCAACAGCAATCAGGGTCAGGCTGGGTCAGTAACAGGATACTCTCTCAGGGAAACAGGATAACAGGGACGAGAAGGAACAAGACCATACGGCACCTTGAGCATGCAAGAGTCATATTAAACAGTGCGCCCTGCGCTGTCACTGGTGCCAGGCGTGTGCCCATGTGCGCGAGTGAGCATGTGCGGCCGCGGTTGCCTATTTCCTAGCGCCCGTATGTTTGTTCGTTTTAGACTTCCGCACATGCGCAGACCCATGCGCCGCGGAGAAGTCCGAGATCCCTGACATTGCCCCCCCCCTTAAGGGCAGCATCCAGATGCCCAACTGACTTCTCTTATGCGGCTGGTTATGAAAAAATCCTTGAATTAACCTCGTAGCATGGACATTTCGGGCTGGTTCCCACAAATTTTCTTCTGGGCCATAGCCCTTCCACTTAATGAGGTACTGCATTAGACCTCTCCTCTTCCTGCAGCCTAAGATCGCTTCAGCCTCAAATTCTTCTTCTTCATCAATGTCTATGGCCTCCGGGGGTCTAGACCTACGGTCTGGAAAAGGATCCGGAGCTGCAGGTTTTAACAGAGACACATGGAAGACAGGATGTATCTTGAAGGATTCAGGAAGCGCTAGCTCATAAGCAACCTCATTAATTTTATGTTTTACCCGAAATGGGCCCACGAACTTGTGTGCCAATTTCCTTGACGGATACGCCAACTTCAGTCTGGTCGTTGCCAACCAGACTTGGTCTCCTGGTTGCAAGAGCAATTCACCTCTTCTCCTTCTATCAAAGGCTTTCTTATTGTCTTCCTGAGCCATTGCGACTGCCTCCTGCAACACCTTGTTATTGGCCGAAAAGAAATCCAGCGTATCCTGAGCAACAGGAACCGAAATTTCCGGAATCAGATCAGGCAGGAATGTAGGATGGAACCCATAATTGGCGAAAAACGGGGATTGCTTGGTGGCGGAGTGACTCGCTAAAGGCAGGAGTGCCAGCCAGTCATCCTGGAGGAAAGAAGTGTAACACCTGAGGTATTGCTCTAGGGTTTGGTTGGTTTGTTCGGTCTGCCCATTTGTTTGTGGATGGTATGCGGAAGAAAAGGATAGCTTGATTTCTAAGATTTCACACAGGGCTCTCCAAAACTTTGAGGTGAACTGAACCCCTCGGTCCGAGACAATATCCCTAGGCACCCCATGGAGCCTTACAACTTCCTTAATAAAGATCTGTGCAGTTTCTGGTGCCAAAGGCATATTCTTTAATGGTAGAAAGTGGGCCATCTTTGACAGACGATCCACTACCACAAAGATCGCAGTATGATCTTGGGAGGGTTGAAGTTCCACAATGAAGTCTATGGATATCATCTTCCACAGTCTATCCGGTACTGGCAAAGGTCGTAACAAGCCCCAGGCCTTGTTTCTGGTGGGCTTGTTTCTGTTGCAGATAGTACAAGTCTTCACATATGTCTCGCAGACTTTAGCCATACTTGGCCACCAGAACGTGCGCTGCACCTGCTCTAATGTTTTGAACACTCCAAAATGGTCTGCCAATGGATGGTCATGGCAGTAGTCCAGGACCAGGGTTCGAGCTTCCTCAGGTACCACAATCTGCTCCCCCTTCCACAAGAGTCCTTCTCTGTTCTGCACCGAAACTCCAGATGGACTGGGTATTCCTACAGATGCTGCTTGCAACCTGGACAGGAGTTCAGACTGTAGTAATAAAAAATTCCCTGCAGGCAGGATAGTGTCAGGTTTAGAGATTTCCTCCGGGTCTTCAAACATGGGACAGAGCGCATCGGGTTTCGTGTTCTTAGACCCCGGTCTATAGGTTATGTGAAAAACAAATCTTGAAAAGAACAGCGCCCATCTGGCCTGGCGTGGTCTCAATCGCTTAGCTGTCCTCAAATACTCCAAATTCTTATGGTCTGTGTAGATTAGGATTGGGTGCATGGCCCGCTCCAGCAGGTACCTCCATTCTTCCAGTGCCGTCTTGATTGCCAAGAGCTCTCGGTCTCCAATATCATAATTTATCTCTGCTGGTGTGAGCTTTCTGGAAAAGAAGGCTACGGAGTGCATGAGCTCCTTAAGGCCTGTTAAGGACCGACCGGCGGTAGCCTCTAGCGCTCCACAGACCAGAATTCCCCAGGGCGCGGAATCTAGGTCCCGACCTGCTTGTTCACCAGGGCCCCTGATGGTGAGGATGGACTTGGAGCAAGCTGAGACCAGGTCGCGACCCCTGGGTGCAACCAGCTGTGGTAGAGACACCTGTCAGTGGTACGTAGCAGGTGAGAGTCTGATGTGAGGAGGCAGAGTAAGCGAGGTCAGACAGGCTAGGTAGGTAACAGCGGGGCAGATTGGTACAAACAGCAGGCAGAAGAATAAATGGGTCATGGTCCAGGTTCGGCAACAGGAGGTCAGAGGTGCAGGAGTAGGCAGTAGAATGGTCAGGCAAGCCAGGGGTCAGAGCAGGAGAAGTCAACAGATCAGGGTCAGGCAGGGTCGGCAGCAAAGCAATCTCACAGGATACAGGAAAGACCATACGGCAATTAAGCACTGTCAGAGCCTGTTCAAATAGGGCGCCCTGCGCTCCTATTGGTGCCAGGCGCACGTCCACGATCACGTGTGCGCATGCGTCACTGCCGTCACGGGCACCTAGGTCCTAGTGCCCGCACGCTAGTGCGCCTCGGCATACCGCACATGCGCAGCTTCGCGCGCCGCAATCCAGCCCAAGATCCCTGACAAGGCCCTTCCTTTGTGACAGGACCGCCCCTACTGCGTTTTCAGATGCATCTACCTCCAGTATGTAGGGTAAGGAAGAAGGTGACTTAGGATGGGAGCTGCTGTAAACAACTTTTTCAGGGTCTCAAAAGCCACCTGTGCCTCGGGAGTCCACTGGAAACGAAGGTGAGTTGGGTGATGGGAGATACGAGGCCTGAAAAGTTCTTGATAAACTTATGATAAAAATTGCCGAAGCCAATGAACCGTTGTATACCCTTCTTATCAGAGGGCACCGGCTATTCTAAGATTGCAGAAATTTTCTGAGGGTCCATGGCAATTCCTGTGGTGGAGATGAATAATCCCAGGAACAAAATGCTGTGCTGCTCAAAGCTACACTTATCTGCCTTGGCATAGAGCCCGTGCTGGTGAAGTCGCTCTAACACTCTCCTGACATGATCCCGATGCGCCTCCAGGGATGGGGAAAAAATCAAAATGTCATCTAAGTAAATGACAACAAAAACATCTAAATAGTCCTTGAATACATCATTAATGAAGTGCTGAAATGTGGCAGGTGTGTTGCACAACCCGAACGGCATGACTAGATACTCAAAGTGGCCGAACCGTTTGCGGAATGTCATCTTCCATTTATCCCCTTCTCATATGCGAACCAAGTTATAGGCACCTCTCAGATCCAACTTGGTGAAGACAGAAGCCGTCTTCAGCCTTTGGAACAGCTCAGGGACTAAAGGAAGGGGATAGCGAATTTTCACAGTTACTTTATTCAACTCCCGATAGTCTACACAGGGTCTCAGGGACTTGTCCTTCTTCGCCACAAAGAAGATTCCAGCTCCAGCTGGTGACGTGGAAGGACGGATAAACCCTTTTCAGAGATTCTCATCTATGTACTCCTTTAAAACCCTCAACTCCCGCTCTGATAAAGGAAAGATTTCCCCAAAGAGAATCTCGGACCCCGGGATAAGGTCGCTCGGGAAATCGTACGCTCGATGTGGGGGAAGAACGTCTATTCCCCGTTTGCTGAACACATCGAGGTAGCCATGGTAAACCGAAGGAATGGCCTGAGTTAGCTCTGCGTCAGCGTCCACACATAATAGGGTCTGCGGGACCGAAGGTGTCTTGGGACAACAATGTTCTTGACAGTAGGAAGAACAGAACTGGATAGACCCTGTCGTCTAATTGATTTGGGGTCATGCACTCGTAACCAGGGGAGCTCCAAAATAACTGGAAATAGGGGGGACGCGATGGCATCCAAGTGAAGGAGTTCCTGATGCTGGCCGGCAACTGTAGTGCAGATCAGTGGGGTCTCATGGTCTACCAACCCAGATTTGATACGGGACCCATCGGCCAGGAAGATGTTTAGACTGTGCTCTAACAAATATTTTTACTTGTGAGCCACTAAACAGGTGCTTACTTTCGTCTCTATATAAAATGTGATATGGTGTAATATAATGTGTTATATATTATTTTAGATCGCAGGTTGCCTCGCTCACCCTCACTAGGTGTGCATCAGTTGACAATATATTCCAATATGGTACCGCGCTCCAATAAATCATGCACCATAAATAAATACTGTGAAAGACTTATATATATACCACAAATCATCAAAATTAAAGTCCATTCATTAATACTAAATTATTTGTGAAACAAATCCTTTCTGTAGTGTAGTGTCAATCTCCCAAATGGGTACAATGTACAATATACCACAAGATATTCTTCCTCTGTGATGGTTAAATGATAGTGTTCAAACAAAACTGCACCATGGATCTGTGTAAACAGCATGAGCTGATCTGATCAAACGGCTGTGCTGAGGAAGCAGAGGCTCATGCTGTTTACACAGATCCATGGTGCAGTTTTGTTTGAACACTATCATTTAACCCATCACAGAGGAAGAATATCTTGTGGTATATTGTACATTGTACCCATTTGGGAGATTGACACTACACTACAGAAAGGATTTGTTTCACAAATAATTTAGTATTAATGAATGGACTTTAATTTTGATGATTTGTAGTGTATATATATGTCTTTCACAGTATTTATTTATGGTGCATGATTTATTGGAGCGCGGTACCATATTGGAATATATTTTAGACTGTGCTCCTTCGTCTGTAGGGGGAACTGCTGCTGGGCTGCAAAGTTCAGATCTATAAAGCAGCTGCAAACCCCTGAATCAATAACCGCCATCACCGACACGGTTCTTCCGGGGAGCTGGAACGAGATAGGCACGGCTAGACGATTTGAGTTGTGGAGACAAGCTGGAGACACAGCAGAAGAGATAGAGGCACACTTACTCAGCTTTGCCAGACAGGAGCGCACAAAGTGGCCTGCTTCCCCACAGTAAAGGCAGAAGTTGTTTAGCTGACCTCTTTGGCATTCCTCAATGTCAGCGAAGGTCGAATCAGTCCCAGTTGCATTGGCTTGGGTATGTTGGTAGTCTCAGGATTCTGGTTATTAACAAGGGGATTTCGACTGGACCGGGAACCGAGGTAACACACATGTCGGTCTCTGACCTTGGCTGGACCTTTCCTGCCTACGTTCCCGCAGGCTGCGGTTGATCTGAATGGCCAGGGTTATCAGATCTTCCAAAGAGTCGGGTATGCCCACTCTGGCTAGCTCATCCTTAAGCGGTTCAGACAGGACTAAGCGAAACTGATGACGCAGGGCTGCATCATTCCATCTGGTCTGCAACATCTGAAGTCAGAGGTGTAGTCTTCCGCCGCTCGGCGACCGTGTTGGAGCGTGTGCAGAGCCGCCTCAGCAGAAGCTGCCTGCTGCAGATCGTCATATAGCTGCGCCATTGCCTCGAAGAATGCAGATACCGAATTCAGATGCGGATGACGGCCTCCCAGCCCTGGGGTTCACCTTGCAGTAGGGATATGATGAACCCCACTTTCACGGATTCTGAAGAAAATGTCCGTGGCTGCAGGTCGAAGTATAACTGGCACAAGTTCCAGAAAGCCCTGAACCTCCCTCGCTCCGGCGTCGGCACGCAGGGTTCAGGTGGAGGTAGTGTGACCACCACTCCGGCGGAGGGTTCTGCGGAGTTCATGGCTGGAGGCGGAGAAGCTGGATCCGGAGGTATGGATGCCGGTGAGGCTAGGGTCTGAATACATCCTTCCAGGTGCATATATCCTTCCTGTAGCGTCTTGACTGCTTGGGTGAGTGCCGCCAGATGTTGGCAAATCTCATCCAGAGGAGATGGTCCTCTTCCAGGCTCAGACATGGCCATATGGTACTGTCAGGTATCTATTGACAGTAACTCTAGAGCTCCACAGACCAGATTTCCCCAGGGCGCGGAGTCTAAGCCCCAATGTGCTTGTTCACCAGAGCTCCTGATGGTGGGGATGGACTTGGAGCAGACTGAGACCCGGTCGCAGCCCCTGGGTACACTCAGCTGTAGTAGAAGGAACCACCAGTGGTACGTAGCAGGATGAGAGCCTGATGTGAAGAGGCAGAGCAGGCCCAGACAGCAATGGATGGATCAATGCAGGATGGATGGACAGAACACACCGTGAAGCAGTAGCGAAGTCAGACAGGCCGGGTTGGTAACAGTGGAGACGGAACAGTACAGAGCAGCAGGCAGAGAATAGTCAGGTCACAGGCCAGGTTCAACAGCAGGAGGTCAGATAATCAGGAACAGGCAGAAGAATAGTCGGACAAGCCAGGGGTCAGGGCAGGCGAGTGCGCATGCGCGGCCGCGATTGTTGCCACGAGCGCCTATGTCCTAGCGCCTGTATGTTTGTTCGCATCAGACTTCCGCACATGCGCAGACCCGTGCGCAGTGGAGAAACCCGAGATCCCTGACAATACCCTTGGCATTTGTGAGCAATAAATCATTTAATTGATAATTTGGGGTAAAAAAAAAATATTTTTTTTTTTTTTTCATTTTCCAAAAACTTGTGGTAAAAAAATAAATTCTTCTATTGACTCAACATGCCTCTCAGCAAATAGGTTGGGGTGTCTACTTTCCAAACAGGGGTCATGGGGGGGGGCATTTTATGCCCAGCATTAGAAGTTTATGCCACACATCACTCATTGTTCTAACCACCTGAAGACCAAGCCTTTTCTGACACTTTGTTCACATGAAAAAAATCAGTATTTTTACTAGGAAATTACTTTGAACCCCCAAACATTACATATTTATTTTTAAATCAGACACCCTAGTGAATAAAATGGTGGGTGCTGCAATTTTTTAGCTCACATAGTACTCACGCAAACGCAAATTTGTTGAAGAAAATATACTTTTTTTACTTTTAATGTTCAAAAACACAATATATTGGCCAATTATTTGGTAACATAGAAAAGATGATGGTATGCCGAGTAAATAGATACCAAACATGACATGCTTTAAAACTGTGCACGCCCCATGCAATGGAGAAAAACTGCAAACATTTTTAATATCCAGAGGCAACGTTTGAAAAGCCTTTGTAAACACAAGTGTAAACACAGGTACAGGAAGATCTGTGATAGACCAGGGATCGATCATCTGATTTAGGCCGAACATCACTAGCCTAAATCGGATGACTGATCCCTTAGGGACCGAATCACGGTACCCACGGGTCGGCGGGCATGCGCACCCCCTGCCCGCAATCACCATGCGAACACGAATCACATATATATACGTGATTTTGCGCACCTGTGCCTCCCTGTAGCAATATTAGTGCTATAGGGTGGACAGGATGCGGTTAGCCCATGTATGATGATGATGATTTATGTTTTCTGAAATTGGATGAGTTATATGAAAGGCACATTTTTATCAGAGAACTTTTGCCGCATTCATTTGGTCAAAATGTCCTGCAAACTCATTTTTGTGTCTATCAATATGGAAATGTTTTATTTTTTCAAAAATCAATACAGTTGGCCTCTTTATCAACATGAATACATTTAGGTATTACAGGCTGTGGTTTGTTGATTGAGTCATATCTCTCTGGACCTCAAATTTTGGCCCAATTTTTCAAGTATTTCAAGATTTTAGGTCAATGACTTCCATGTTGAGAGTAAATTCTTAGATGTCTACTGAGCAGTACCTGCTACAAAAGTTCATCTCACTTGAAGGACTTTTTGGAAGATTTGGTTATAAGCATCAAATATAGCCAATGCATTTTCAAGGGAAACAGTTTTTTCCCCTGAAATGCATTGGGTATGTTTGATGCTTTTAATCATTAAATGTTAGAAAAAGTCCTTCAAGTGAGATGAACTTTTGTGCCAGGTGCTTGTCAGCACACATCTAAGAATTTAGCTTCTTGCAAGCACTTCCTTTGATATTATCAAAAAAGTATCAGCCTAGGACCAGATCAAATCTGTTTCTTTGAAAGAAAAATAACTTTACGGTAGCTCAATTGAAACAAAGTCCAGCAGTATCACACACATTAGACATGTAATTGAGAGGTAATATAGGAGGTCAGAGGTTTCAATTTTTTTTCAGGTATACTTACAAGTAATGGGTTGGTCCTACAGATTCAGATTTGCAGGTCATACAATTTTTTTGGAGAATAATTGCTTTTTTTTAGAGATTGTGATATTGTTTAATTTGCTAAAAGTTGTCCTTCAATTTCACTGAACATCTTCTCATTTAGTGTGTAATCCTTTTCGTGTGTGAGTCATTGGTGGACCAATAGCCATAGCAACCCATTGGGCTGCTATGGAGCCTGGGATAGTAGTGGGGTTACATTAGGAAGACTGTTAAGAAAAACTAAACTATGAAGGCTCCAGTACAGAAGGGCTGGAGGCAGACCTTAGGACCAATGGTAGTCATAGATTCCCCCTCTATGCAGCATTGGAGAGCTTAGCTCTCTTAGAGTGTAAATTCATTGTCCTTAGAATTTCTGTTACAGGCTGAAATGAATCCTGTATGCCTAATGAAATAAAAAATCCCAGAGTTTCTCCTGAGCCAAAACCTTATAGGACAGCTGAGGTTTTTAGTTTTGGAGAAGAGTGCCCATTTACTCACCATGCTCAGATAAAGGCACAGATCCCTTTATCTCTATTTCCTACAGTTCACTGGGTTCCTTGACATACCCAGAGATGATAAGTTTCCCTCCCTCAGCAACCCAGAGAGGCCACACCTGATGAAGCAGAGGTAGCTAGACAAGTGATATGCAGCCAGGAAAGAGGCCCTCCACTGCCAGAACCGCAGCCAGTCTGGAACTTAATAGCACACCGCTTCTCCAAAAACCCCAGCTACTGTGAGAAGCCACTTCCTGATTGTTAACACAGCATTGGATGCCTCTAGCTGTTCACCTGTGTTATCAGAGCTACAATACCTGGACTTCATTGTGAGGGATGCTGTCTATGAGTATAATAATAGGTAGCTGTGCCCTGTATTATTTTATTGAAGTAATGATTCTGTGCTTGAATTTCTTATACCCTGATTGAGTCACAGTGACATTGCTGTAAAGAGTATATGTTTGTGCAGTTTTTATTATTCTGCTAAATAGGCATGTTTTTGCCATCGTGAACCTGTTTTTCATTGTTGCTTCTAACTTTGCAACTGTTTAGTAAACTGCAAGTTACAGTTATTCTCTGCCTCACTACTCAGCTGATTACCCATCCTATAAAACTTTCACAAAAAAGTTTAAAGAAGATAGAGTGTAAAGAACTCTGTATTAGGGTAGAATTTAATTGTATGCAAGAGCACATAATAATTTTCTTATAATATAAAATATCATTATGATTATTAGTAGCGTAGCACTACCCCCTTAGGGATTGCTAATGAATTGGGTCCCCTTATAGTCCTGCACAACCAGTCATTCAGCAGTTTTCACACAAGCTTGCATTCGGAGACAGAAAACAGTCCTTGAGCTTTGGTTTTGTTATTTACTGAGGGGATTAGAACTTGAATAGGGTAAGGGGGGTATAGGATGCCTAAGGAAACTGATATCTGAGGACAACTTCCTAAACTATTCACAAGCTTCTCTTCTCTGATGCAGTCTGTGTTGAAGTGCTAGCCAGCATCTCCTAGTTGTACCAACCCAGACACTAGATTAACTTCTCTTCACCCAGCAATCTGGAGACTTTCTTCCTGAGCAGGGGATCTGGCTCCTGTCCCTTCAATTGAGGTGAACAGTCACTAGTAGGGGGCTATTCTGGTTTCCCACCAGAGTGTTGCTTCCGCTATCCACCCAGGAGGTGCAGGTGCACTCGCTCAGATCTTCTCCTGTACCGATGGTGGGTAGGTTGCTGCTACTAGACCTATCAGCTGGGCTTGTCCTTTCCTGCCATACAGGTGGTCCCCACTAAGGGGGCCAGTGAGTCCTGCGTTTCCAGCTCAAGGCTTGCAGGCAAGCCCTAATCACTAGGCCTCCTGGCAGCCTTCCTTCTCCAACCTCACATCTTAATACTCCTTCTTCCACCTGACTCCTCAAACACCTGCCACTGAGTAGACTCTTACACATTTAAGAGAGTCCCAGACCTTTGCCAAGTCTTCTGTTGGGGATTTGCTAAGGTCCCTCAAGAGTACAGCCAGCCACTCATCAGATCTACCCACTGCCTCCAAGGCCCTCCTCTGGAGGTGGTAGGGAGGGGTGCAACCATCAGAAAATCTTGCAAGGGGGGGTCCCATGATTCATAGTTTGCCCCTGGTTGGAGGATCTGTTATCCAGTGTATCCATACTCTCTCCTGAGTAGGTTGTTTACATGAATTATAAAACAGAATCAGTATTTTTATTGTGGCTTTTGTTTAAAGGAGAAGTAAAGCCAAAGCTTTTTTGCCTGCACTTCTCCTGTGGATCACAGGTTGGCAGTTCAATCTGTACTCTTGTGACCCGTTTTCAGCTGGCAGTGGACTACTGTCCGCTGTCAGCTGACATCACTCAGCTGGTCCAGGCTAGGGAAAGATTCTGACTTCAAGGTTGGGATCCATCCCAGAATCTGTAGTGACACCTGGCTCAGCTTCTCAGCAAAGTGCTGAGAGCCTGAGCCAACCGATCCCTGCAACCTCCACAGCCCAGCGCTCCAGTGAGCGCTGGGGGTCAGAGCAGAAAGAGGTGACTGACAGTCCCGCTCTCTGCTCAGAGCGGCTGTGAGAACTCAGTGATCAGAGGTCATGTGATAGCTGAGTTCTCCCCCTTAAGAGTTGGACCAATGTTGCATCCACCTAGGTAAGTATAAATAAGGGCAAAAAAGCCCTACTTCTCTTTTAAGCTTATATTTAATTATTTTTGCTCAGTTTTTGCAAATTTGTCCTGCTGAAATGTTTGTCCCTTTTGAAGCTAGAGATCTCCTTACTATGTGAGGAGCCCCAAGAATAGTCAAGCATGAACTTTAGATTAATTCCAGAGTGGTGTCAATTACTGGTAAATAGTGATGGGCCAAACACCCACCTGTTCATGGTCGAACATTTGAACCTAACAAAAGTTCGCCCGCAAACTTTGAACAGGAATAATACACTAAGTGATATCTTACCGCATCCAAGTATTCAGTAAGATACCGCACAGCTACTAAATTACCGTACGAGTTATATTATTAAATCATGTGGTATTCTAATAATGAAAACATTATTTAATGTTTCAGCTGTCAGCGGGGTTCGTTACTGACAGATAAATGTAAAAAGAATTGCCAGCATTTTTTAAAAAATTAGAAAAATGGTGTGGGGGTCCCCCGCATCCATACCAAGCCCGTAGGGTCTGGTATGGATTTTGAGGGTAACCCCCATGCCAAAATTATTTTAAAAATTACACTGGGGCCCCCCAAAATCCATACCAGACCCTTATCTGAGCATGTAGCTCAGCAAGGCAGAAAAGAAGGGGAAAAGCAAGTGCCCCCCCCCCTCCTGAACCATACCAGGCCACATGGCCTCAACAAGAGGGTACTTTGGGGCAGGGGGGCTCCCCTCCAAAGCAACTTGTCCCCATGCTGATGGGGACAAGGGCCTCATCCCCATAACTGTGGCCGGTGGCTGTGGGGGTCTGCGGGCAGGCGACTTATCATTATCTGGAAGCCCCTTTAAAAAGGGGGCCCCCCAGATCCCACTCTCCCCGTGTGAATGAGTATGGGGTACATGGTACCACTACACATTCACAAAAAAAAGTGTAGCGCAAAAAATTACAAAAGGCCTTTATTAAAAACAAAAATTAAACACTTGCCCGCCTAAGGATTTACCCCCTTCCTGACCAGGCCATTTTTTGCATTACAGAACTGTGACACTTTAACAATTGCATGGTCATGCAATGCTGCACCCAAATGAAATTTAGGTCCTTTTTTCCCATGAATTGAGGTTTTTTTTGGTGATATTTGATCGCCTGTGCGGTTTTATTTTTTTCCACTACAAAAAAAGGACCAACAATATTGAGAAACAAACAATATTTTTGACATTTTGCTATTAAACATGTCCAGTAAAAACATTTTGAAAATCAAATTTCATCATAAATTTAGGCCAAAATGTATTCTGCTGCATGTCTTTACTAAAAAAATCCCAATGTGTGTAAATTAATTGGTTTACGTGAAAGTTATAGCGCACACTGCTTTGCATGGCTTATTTATTTACAGTGCTCCACATAAATGAGTACACCCCAACAGAGTTGTCAGAAAATCTTTACTTTCCTTTCAGAATCAACATTTTCTATGGGACACTATACTATAAAATATACGCACAAATGCGGGCCATTGATTGCAAACAAGATTTGTTAATTTGCACACACAAAATAGTATTTTTCCTAACAAATTCATGCAAGCCCATGTTGCAAAAATGAATATACCCTTATGCAGGCCATAGATGGGTCGAAAATCGGCCGACTTTTCGGCCGAAAATAAAATCGGCCAATTTTCGGATCGTTAGTGGGCTAAATGTTCGGCCGTTTTTCGGTATTTTGGCAGATTTTTTTTATCGGTAAAGTTGGAAAAAAATCGGCTGATTTTGCCGATCGGCCGATTTTCACGGCAATGATGGGCAAATCGGCCGATATTTTACCGATAAAAAATCTGCGCATGAGCAGTGACCTGCAAGAGGAAGACAAAAAGAAGAAGAAAAAAGAAGAAGAGGATGAAGAAGAGGAAGAAGAAGAAGAGGATGAAGAAGAGGAAGAAGAAGAAGAGGATGAAGAAGAGGAAGAAGAAGAAGAGGATGAAGAAGAGGAAGAAGAAGAAGAGGATGAAGAAGAGGATGAAGAAGAGGAAGAAGAAGAGGATGAAGAAGAGGAAGAGGATGAAGAAGAGGAAGAAGAGGATGAAGAAGAGGAAGAGGAAGAAGAAGAGGAAGAAGAAGAGGAAGATGATGAGGAAGAAGAAGAGGAAGAAGAAGAGGAGGATGAAAAAGAAGAAGAGGATGAAGAAGATGAAGAAGAAGAGGAAGAAGAAGAGGAGGATGAAAAAGAAGAAGAGGATGAAGAAGATGAAGAAGAAGAAGAGGATGAAGAAGAAGAAGAGGATGAAGAAGAGGAAGCAGAAGAAGAGGAAGAAGAAGAGGAAGAAGAAGAAGAGGAAGAAGATGAAGAAGAAGAGGATGAAGAAGAGGATGAAGAGGAAGAAGAGGATGAAGAAGATGAAGAAGAGGAAACAGAAGAAGAAGAAGAGGATGAAGAAGAGGAAGAGGAAGAAGAAGAGGATGAAGAAGAGGATGAAGAAGAAGAAGAGGAAGAAGAAGAAGAGGAAGAAGAAGAAGAAGAAGAGGAAGAGGAAGAAGAGGATGAAGAAGAAGAAGAGGATGAAGAAGATGAAGAAGAGGAAGCAGAAGAAGAGGAAGAGGATGAAGAAGAGGAAGAAGAAGAGGATGATGAAGAAGAAGAGGATGAAGAAGAGAAAGAAGAAGAAGAAGAGGATGATGAAGAGAAGAGGATGAAGAAGATGAAGAAGAGGAAGCAGAAGAAGAGGAAGCAGAAGAGGATGAAGAAGAGGAAGAATAAGAGGAAGAAGAAGAAGAGGAGGATGAAGAAGAAGAAGAAGAGGATGGAGAAGAAGAAGAAGAGGATGAAGAAGAAGACGAGGATAAAGAAGAGGAAGAGGATGAAGAAGAGGAGGATGAAGAAGAGGAAGAAGAAGAAGAGGATGAAGAAGAAGAGGAAGAAGAAGAGGATGAGGAAGAAGAAGAAGAGGAAGAAGAAGAGGATGAAGAAGATGAAGAAGAGGAAGCAGAAGAAGAGGAAGCAGAAGAAGAGGAAGAAGAAGAGGAAGAAGAAGAGGATGAATAAGAAAAAGAGGATGAAGAAGAGGATGAAGAAGAGGATGAAGAAGAGGATGAAGAAGAAGGGGGGGAGGAGCCTAACTATGGCGGTGTAGGAGAGCGTGGTGTGGAAGCTCTCCGTCCTTCCCCACCGCCTCGGATACAGATACTGGAGAGCAGGGACTGGGGGGACCTACCAGAGTATGGTGGGTTCCGTGCTGAAGCCGTGGCTCCGGGCGCTATGAGTAGGAAGTGAACGGTGCCGTCGGATTGAAGACAGGCTGGAGACCCGTCCTAGGGGAGAGAGAGCAGAGAGCAGGGTTGCCGAGGAAACGAGGAGGGTCCTAGGGGAGAGAGAGCAGAGAGCAGGGTTGCCGAGGAAACGAGGAGGCTCGGCTTGACCACGTGTCAGCCGCAGAGAACTACTGGGTAGGGGAAAAGCCGGCTGGTCTTTAGAGCTGAGAGGGGAGAGGAAGACGTCGGATTGCTCCCCTCCCAGTACATGAGACATTCTTATGGGAGAAGTATGCAGCAAGATGCCTCCCTTCCCCCCCTGAATGGAGGTGACTTTGTTACAGAGGAGTGAAAACAAAGAGACCTGGGGGAAACCCCCCCCCCCCTCCTCCCTGAAGAGAGCTATGGAATGTGACAACCGAGGAACTTGCTAGAGCTGCAGCTGTGAAGGGTGAGTGAGAACAGCCTGGGTGGATTATTGTGATACATAAATGACTGTTTCTGTTGTCTAAAGGCAAAGGAGAAGTTGTGAGAGAGGGGGTTTCCCTGGGGGGTCTGACGGAGAGAGAGGAAGAGATTAAAGTAGCCTGGAAGGAATACTAAGTAGAGAACTTGAAGAAGAAAAAAAAAAGGAGAAAAAAAAGGAGTACCTGGTATATATTGTTATCAATCTTTGTGTTTCCCCTATTGAAGAAAGAAAAAGAACGCATAGAAGAGATGAAAAATAAAAATGTTAAAAACAGTGGCCCAAAGGGGTCTCAAACTGGCATGATAAAAAAATATACATCTCAAGGAAATGTGACTCCAGATAGATCTCAAAGCGTTGGTGATAAATGTGAAATGGAAATGAGTATAGAAGGTAGCCCTAGACTCTCCCTGGGAAAAGAATATAACAGTCAGCATCTTACAGAAAAATTGGAAAGGAGAGATACTGAAAGTGAATTACAAATTCCAAACAAGAAAGAGATGGCAGATATGTTCAAGAACTTAGAAAAAACATTAAAACATGAAATGACAAGTATACAAAATGATTTGGGCCGGATGCTATCGAGGGTGGAGGAGACAGAGGAAAGAGTTAAAAGCCATGCTCAATATATTTCTGATCTGGAGAAAAGGACAATGGAAATTAAGAAAGATCAAAAAAAGCTGTTATATAGAATGGAAGTACAAGAAAATAGGGAAAGGAGAAACAACATTAGGGTGAGAGGAGTTCCGGAAGTGGTAAAAGGAGAAAAAACAAGAGGCCTTATCTGTAAAATATTAAACTCCATTATGGATAGATCAGAAATAGAAAAGATTAACCTGGAAGGTGTTTTCAGGATAGGAAAAAATCAACAAGGAAGTGGAAAAGAGAAACCAAGAGATATAATAGTCCAATTTCAGAAATGGGAGGATAAAGAAGAAGTATGGAGAAAGATAAAGGGAAGATCAAGTATTAATTATGGAGAAATGAATATACAGATTTTTGCAGATTTAACACCAGAGACATTGTGGAGGAGAAGAACTTTAAAACCCCTGTTAGAGCAGATGATAAAGCAAAAGGTGCACTATAGATGGGGTATGCCGGAGTGCCTAATTGGATGGAAGAATGGAGTTACAGCCCAGTTGAGATTTCCTGAGGACTTAAGAAACTTCTGTGATAGACTTGAATTACAAAGGATGGAAGTCCCTGGTTGGGAGGTGGAAGAGGGTGGTTTGGGAGGTGGAGAGAGAGAGGAGTGGCAGTTTGCTAGAAGAGGGAGATAGAGAATTGAGGGAGAGGAGAGAGAAAGAGAAGGGGAAAGAAATTTTTTATTTTTATTTATTTTTTTCTCTCCTCTTATCACGCTTGACACCACCCTCTCTCTCTCTTTTCTCCGTTGGGACCTTAAGAAAGGTGGAACATCTTGAGTTGATGATGGAAATACTTTTGGGGTATCTGAGGTGGTGGGAGGTGTGGGGATCTGTCCATGGTTGGAGTTCAACCCCAAGGAGGTAATCTATGGTGGGTTTGGCCCCGCAAAAGATGTATAGGCAAAACGTAAGCCTAAAGGATGGGAAGGGTGGGAGGGAGGGGAGAGGTGGACAGGGGGGTAGAGGGATAAGGGAGGGATGGAGGAAAGATAAGAGGCTGTATAGTTTGGAGGAAGAGAAGTGTAATTGGGGCAGAGAGAGAGAGGATAAGATAGAGAGAAGGGAAAAGATATAAAGGAAATGAAAGATCTAAGATTTATAACTTATAATGTAAACGGGTTGTGTTGTCCAGGAAAAAGATTTAAATTATATAAGAAACTACAACATAGAGCAGTATCAGTGGCTTTCCTACAGGAAACGCATTTTGAACTAAAGTCAAATGTAAAGTTGAATTGTAGATATTACCCGTTATGGTACTATGCAGATTCCCCGGTTAAGAGAGCAAAGGGGGTAGCTATAGGATTTGCAAAAGATATAAGGTTTGAGTTGGAAGAGAGAGAGACAGACCCGGAGGGGAGGTTTTTATTTCTAAGAGGTAAAATAGAAGACATTGAATGTACAGTTGCTAATATTTATTGTCCTAATAAGAAGCCGGAAAGATTCTTGAAAAGAATTTTAAAAAGATTGATGGATTTTAGAAAGGGGTATTTGATAGTAGCTTGGGACCTCAATTTATGTATGGACCCACAAATGGATACTACTTCATCTATACAAAGAGAGGGTAGTAAGTCCCTAAGAGTACTAAAGAAAGAGATAAGGGAGTATCAGTTAGTGGATGGTTGGAGAATTATGCACATGAACTATAGAGACTATTCCTTCTTCTCAAGGGCCCATGAGATGTATTCTAGACTGGATTACATACTGATAGATCATCGATTAATAGAGTCTTTGGTTAGAGTGACAATAGAGGTAAGGTCACTCTCAGACCATGCCCCAGTTGTAATGAAAATAGGATGGGGAAGAAAGCCTCCAGGTGGTTTGATGTGGCGGTTGAATGAGTCTCTCCTAATGGATCCAGAGACTGAGCAAAAGGTTGGAGGGGAAATTAAGAGAGATTTTGAGGAAAATGAAACGGGAGAGATATCTGAGGCTACAGTGTGGGAGGCTCATAAGGTCTACATAAGGGGAATTCTTATTGCAATAGGGGCTAGAAAGAAAAGGGAAAGGAGAGAGAAGATCAGTAGGCTCCTAAAAGAACTGGCGGATGTTGAACAATTGCATAAAAAGAGTATAACGAAAGAGATAATGCAGAAGGTAAAGGAAAAGAAAGAGTAATTAGAGATTATGATGGAGGAAGAGAAGAAGAGAGTCTTTAACAAAGTATTATGCAAAAGATATAGATGGGGTGATAAATCAGGAAAGTTTTTGATGAGAGCTTTGAGGAAAAAGAAAAATAGGAATTACATAGAGAAAATAAAAAACCCCAAGGGAGAACTGGTGCACTCAACTAAAGATATTGCGAAGGTGTTTAGGGATTATTATAGCAAACTTTATAATATTGCCCCTCAAGATTCAACACGTAAAGATGGAATAATAAACGTAGAAAAAAGAAGAATATATTTAAAAAACGCAGGACTACCGAAATTAAATGAAGATCTTTTGAATTCCTTAGAATCTGAAATTACCTATGAAGAAATAAAGATAGCATTAAAAAAATCTATGATAGGTAAAAGCCCAGGACCAGATGGATATACTGTTAGATATTATAAAAAATATAGTGAACTGTTAATACCTAAATTGAAGTCCTATTTTAACGCCTTGGGAGAAGAGATGGATATGAGACGAGAATCACTGCAGGCTCAGGCGGTCCTCATATACAAGGAAGGAAAAGATCCCACCCAATGTTCAAGCTATAGACCAATATCTTTGCTGAATATAGATACGAAGATTTATGCAAAGATTTTGGCAAATAGATTGAAAGATTTAATGCCCGAATGGATACATGAGATCAGGTGGGTTTTGTTCAGGGGCGAGAGGGTAGAGATAATGGGTTGAGATCACTGTTGCTTATCCAGAAAAGTAGAAAGGGAAGGTCGCCAGCGGTGGCTCTTTCAGTGGATGCAGAGAAGGCATTTGATAGAGTCAAATGGGGATATATGATGGACACATTGGAGATCTTAGGAGTGGGCGATAGAATGAGAACTTGGATAGGAAAGTTATATAAGAACCCCTCTAGAGTGGTAATGGTAAATGGGGAGCTATCGGAACCTTTTGAGTTGACAAATGGAACAAGACAGGGCTGTCCACTGTCCCCATTGTTATATGTTCTATCCTTGGAATCATTATTAGCAACAATAAGGAAAAATGTAGACATAAAAGGAATACGGGTGGGAAATATAGAACATAAGGTTGCCGCATTTGCAGATGATTTACTGTTTTATGTAGAAAATCCTAGAATAACGCTCCCTAATTTAATGAAGGAAGAATAAGAGGAAGAAGAAGAAGAGGAAGAAGAAGAAGAAGAAAGAAGAAGAGGATGAAGAAGAAGAAGAAAGAAGAAGAGGATGAAGAAGAAGAAGAAAGAAGAAGAAGAGGATGAAGAAGAAGAGGATGAAGAAGAAGAAGAGGATAAAGAAGAAGAAGAGGAAGATGAAGAAGAGGATGAAGAAGAGGATGAAGAAGAAGAGGAAGAAGAAGAGGATGATGAAGAAGAGGATGAAGAAGAAGAGGAAGATGAAGAAGAGGAAGATGAAGAAGAGGATGAAGAAGAGGATGAAGAAGAAGAGGAAGAAGAAGAATAAGAGGAAGAAGAAGAAGAAGAAGAGGAAGAAAAAGAAGAGGATGAAGAAGAAGAGGAATTCCAGTCCCGCAAAAAGTGTCCCTGCAGAGAGCTTCGCTATTTCTTTGACAGTTCCTTGACATTTATAGCGGTTGCAACAATGTATCTATTTGTTTCCGAATAAAAACATCTGTATCCTAAATGGATACAAATACATTGTTGCAACCACTATAAATGTCAAGGAACTGTCAAAGAAATAGCGGAGCTCTCTGCAGGGACACTTTTTGCCGGCTGTAGACGGGATGAAAATTGGCCGATTTTGTTTACCGTTGCTGGTAACGTCGGCCGCTTGAACGACCGATTTTTCGTTTTTTTAAAGAAAAATCGGCCAATTTTCGACCCGTCTATGGCCTGCATTAGTCTTAGGAGCAAAGCTAAATTTTAGACAACAAAATTCTAATTAACAAGAATTCTACTACAGGTGAGTCTAAATATTCATTAAACAGGTGTCCAGCAGACAGTTGATTATAAAAGGGTGTAACCTTACAAAGAAAACCCCTTCCCATTTCATGCTGTCAGCAATGGCACCAAATGGAAGAGAAATGTCACAAGGTCTGAGAAAGAGAATAATTTTCTTACACAAGAAAGGTGAAGGCTACTAGAAGAACAGCAAAGCCTTACTTATCAGTCAGAATACTGTAGCAAAAGTGATACAAACATTTACCAAGATGGAACTGCAGCCATCTCACAGAGACTTCCAGGCCGTTCATGGAAGTTAACAACTCGACAGGAGCGTCTTCTGATTAGAAGGGTTGAAGAAAATCGCCATGCAAGTTCACTGCAGTTAGATAAAAAAGTAAAAAGCCAAACTGGGGTGATTGTTTCCCGTGACACAATACGGCGTACACTGCAGGGGAATGGCACACATGGGTGTCATGCACAAAGGAAGCTTCTCCTAAACCCCATGCAAAAAAAGCCCACCTAGAATTTGCCAGGGCCCATGCTGAAAAAGAAGAAGACTACTGGGACTCTGGAGTGATGAGACCAAGATAAATGGTTTTAGAACTGATGGCTTCAAAACTGCATGGTGTCGCAAAGGTGAGGAATACAAAAAAAAATGTGTGGTGCCTACAGTGAAACATGGTGGCAGTGTCCTTCTGGGGGGCTGCATGAGTGCTGCTGGTGTCAGGGAGCTGCATTTCATTGATGATGTCATGAATTCATAGATGTAATGCTCTATATTGAAAGAGAAGATGCTACCATCACTCCATGCCCTTGGTCGTCGTGCACTGTTCCAATATGACAATGATCCAAAACACCCATCCAAGGCCACTGTTATATTTCTGAAGAAGAACAGGATGAAAGTGATTCAGTGACCAAGTATGTCTCCTGATCTGAACCCAATAAATCGCCTATTGGGAATTCTGAGGAGAAAAGTTGAGCATCACTTTCCATCCAGCATCCAGGTTCTAAAAGAGGTCGTTTTTGAAGAATGGATAAAGATAGGTGTTGCAATATGTCGCCAACTTGTTCATTCCATGCCTAGAAGACTTGGTGCTGACCTTACAAATCACGGAGGTCATACAAAATACTGGTTGTTGTCATTTTTGTTGTTGGGTGTATTCATTTTTGCATCAACTAATTTGAGTAACACTGAAGATTTTGTCATCTACATTATATTATTAACCTGTCTTTCGTTTAACCTCCTTGGCGGTATTCCCGAGTGTAGCTCGGGGTAAAATTTCCGTACCAAGAGCGGCAACCCCAAGCTACACTCGGGCTTACCCTGCGGCGTTGCTCAGGGAGCCCCTGCAGCACTTACCTTGTCCTTCGCTCCCGCGATGTGTCCCTGCAGCATCCCCGGCCATCTCCTCCAGCCGATGCCGGCATCTGGCTTCCGTGTTCCGGTCCCTGTGACGTCGGGACGTACAGGCGCCGGAACCGGCGGCAAATTTGAAATTTTAAAAAAATGTCATTTTTTTTTAAATGATTATTATATAATAAAACATTGCTGCTTCAATGCATTTCACATATATTTTGTCCCTACTGCTTTGTCCTGTGCCCTACCTGCATTTTGACTGTTCTTTCTGCCTGGAAACTTAGAAAAGTCCATGGCGTCCAAAAAGCGTCCCTTTATGTCAAAAGCAGTTTTAGACCGGCTAGAGAACAGCGATAGTAAATCAGAACTACTTGCAGAATTGAGTGATAATGATTTGTGGGGAAATTCGTCATCAGACACTAAAAACGATTTTGCAACTTTGCTCAGCGATGTGCAAATTTGCCTCTGTATTTCAAATTTCAGTGTTTTTGGTTTGATTATATTATTGAATTAAATTTATTATTATATTATTTTTTATGATTATTTATTAAATTATAATTTATGATTTCGTGTTTCAAGTTTTATCCTACCCGGGATGTTTACTAGACTCTTGTTCGGACAGATTTCAGTGAGTTATTCCTAAAAATTACAGCCTGCAATAAAAAACTACATATTTCCATGCAAAAAAATGGTACCGCTTTCAGCACAAAAAATCGGAAATAATCATACCACCGAGGAGGTTAATGAGCTAAACAAATGTTATATAAAACTCAGTTTTGTCAAAAGTTTGGAAATTGTTCTTGTGTTCATTGAGATATTGATTAAAATCTTACTTTTCAAAAGGGTTGTACTCATTTATGCTGAGCACTGTCTTTTATATATAATATAAAATATATAAATATATTTTTATTCAATTTTTATAAAAAATGTTTCTTTTTTTAACATTGGTCATGGATCACACCACTGCATGACCCGGGGGTGAGCTAGTGCTCATGTGCCAGACAAAGTACCACTTTGCCTCCTCACCTGGCTCTACCACCCACCCACAGTAAATGCACTGTGGGCAGGCGAAAAGTGTTTAACTATTTAACTTACTCTTGCTATGGACTTCATCTTACTAGCTATGTATTTTTGTATGGGAATAGATATAGATATGATTATTCATGAAGAAAACTATAAAGAAATAGCCTATTTTTAAAATTGTGTATGAATGGTGAAAAATATAAGGAAAGCAAATGTTATAAAATAAATAAACATACAATGCTTTATTTTATATTAATAGAAATGTATGAATTTAAAGCAATACAAACACACACATACATACTGTGTATGTGTGTATATATATATATATATATATATATATATATATATACACTGTATATTAGACCTGTTAATAAAGACTTGTATATTAATATAAAAATAACAACTCAAGCTGGTCCCCTGAAAGATCAGTTATGCAATAATTTTGTAGGGCAATCCATAAATTATCTGATAACTACAGTATTATATCCCAATCATTACAATTATTTCACAGTGTGTAACCAAAATAGAGAGAATTTCTATCATTTCTTATCTTTTAAAAAGTCCTTGCTGTCTTAGAAATGGCAGATTGGGCATTGACCATGTGGGTGAAGCCAGTAAGTGATATATTACACACAATGATCTTTCCCATTTTTGCTCTTGCATCATGACAAATAATTATATGAATGTTCCCTGCTTCTACATCACCACTAACACTACTGCCCCTCAGAGATTTCCCAGCAACATCATAACAGTTTGTTTATAATTACCAGGACAAGTAGCTCTGGAATAGCTACTTCAAATGCCTGTGACATAGTGCCACACAGGGCTTGTTTCTGGAGCCTGCAGGCACAAACTTTTTACATTGAGAAAGATAGACAGACCTATCAAATGTGCCAGAAGTGATGCTATGGAATTGAGTATGCCACCCAAAAAGTGTTTTTTTTTTCACAAAGGCATCCATCTGTCATTTGGCCACTGGCTGGAGAAACGACAATGTATTGCATTCAAAATTATTTTTGGAATCTTTTCACCTTAATCTTTTAGCTATACAGTTGTAATTATGAGTAAGTAGAGCTATTTTATGTTATATCTGTCATTATTGGACAATGATCTGAGTTATAGTCTGAGTCCAGGTGAGCACTGTCTGATACATTTTGACTGTTTTTTATACCAGATTAGCATTGAAATGGTTCAGTTCAGTTAAGTTGCGGCCAGAAATAATATTTTCATCTTCTGGAGTGTGCCTAATCAGTTTGTGCCTTTCTTAAAATAAAATTGAGTCAAAACCATTAGAGTACACGTGCTCCTTGAGGACACAACAGTTGTACTGTGTTTCAGTCTTTTAGCCAAATAGCTGCAAACAGAGTCACAAAGCAGAAAAACAATAGTATAAATAAAGTCAGGGGTGATTTAGAATTCCTCTTAGGCACTCGTGTTCTTAGTGGCTTTTCAATGCGGTCCCACTGGGTAAGAATGGCTTCTCGGGCTCCTTCCCACTTTGCTGGGCCACTTAGACGGAAATGGTAAGAATTGAAGGTTCCAAAGACAAGCTTAATGGCCAAAACTGGATCTGTTAGAAATAGCTTCAATATATTTGGCTTTGCACCTATATCTGAAGCAATATCTTCAATGTACCAAATGTAATTTGTTCTTCGAAAATTATTTTCAGATGTTGCAAACCTTAATGGATAAAAAGAGGTTATTTTACAAATAGCTTTTTGTTACCAACAAAGACGATATTTTGCAAATTGTGCCTTTAGGGTTGGTTCACTAAAACTTTAGAGTGCAATATCTGGTGCAGCTGTGCATATGGTAGCCAATCAGCTTCTAAATTCAGCTTGTTCAATTAAGCTTGGGACCAGAGGGACCCAAGTACACCCAACTAATGTCTGGAGAAGTATGACCAGAAGTGGTCTTCATGGAAGAATTCCAGCCAAAAAGCCATACCTCCAACATGGACACAAGATTAAGCTCTGAACTGATGAGTCAAAATTTTAAATATTTGGCTGTAGCAAGAGGCTGTTTGTTGGCGAAAGGCTGGAGAGCGGTACAATAATGAGTGTCTGCAGGCAACAGTGAAGCATAGTGAAGGTTCCTTGCATGATTGTGGCTGCATTTCTGCTAATGGAGTTGGAGATTTGGTCTGGATCAATGGTGTCCTCAATGCTGAGAAATACAGGCAGATACTTATCCATCATGCCATAACATCAGGGAGGCATGTGATTGGCACCAAATATATTCTACAGCAGGACAACAACCCCAAGCACACAGCCAATGTCATTAAAGTAAACAGTATGTAAACCCTCACCTTGTAAAGCAGCCCATTCAGTTTAAAATATAAATGAAAAGCAAAACATTTGTGCATAGCTATGAAATCATTATGAATACGATGTTCTTTTCTTTTTTATAAGTGAACACACACCTTCTGCAGTCAGCTGCACAGAAAGACGGGGGAGGAGAAACAGCAGCACACTGAGCTTCCCACTGAATGGCTGTGCAAGGGGGGGGGGGAGCAGGGTGTCAGGACAAGTCTGATCATTGGAGGAGAGTACAAGCTGTGCTCTCATGCCTAGTGTGGTCAGTTTTTAATAGGGAAGCAGATGGACTGGCAGGGATTTCACATGAAGGAAGCAATACAAAGAGAACAGGATACTTTTTCAATAAAGTACATGGCACAGCAGGCACATATCAGGAATAGCGTTGGGCTTGATGTTCAAGTTGATATACTCAAACATTAGCCATTCGTGTGTTCGGCAAACACACAAATGGTGGTAAGCTGTTCGCCCGCTGCGCTCCACAATGCACTGCTCTCTCAAATTAAAGCTGACAGTCTGCAGATAAAGAACATCTTGTTCGTTTCATTTCAAATCCATTGTGGTGGTGTATAGAGCCAAAAATGTTAGAATTGTGTCGATGTCCCAATATTTATGGACCTGACTGTATATATATATATATATATTATCAAAAACCATTTAAGTTTTGTTAATATACTTAGAATAATAGCTCTTTCTTAAGGGCAGCAGAGTTGTGTACCTCTCTGCCGCACAGCCTTTAATGCCACTGAACTGCCTACAGAAGAGACCAATTATTTTTATGGCTTTTATGTATACTTTTTTACTTAGGTAAGAAGAGGTAAAATTTAAACAATATAAATGTTCCAGTAATTCACTGATAACTGATGATATTCAGAAGTTATTCTCAATAAAGTGGTATCATTGTATTATTTATTTTTTATGTAACAGAGTGCACTGGCAAATCTTTAAGTGAAAGTTAGACTTTTAACTTACAAATATACAAAAAAAAAAATTCACATCCTTTTGGTACTGCCTCCTGTTCCCTAAGAATCTTATCTAGAACCCCTTGTATTTATGAATCTGCAAACTGCAACATTTTGTTGTGTAACTACTTTTCTTGCCTGACCTCTAGTGTTCTTTCCAAAAGAACATAAAAGCCCAACAGAAACTGACACCCCCAAACGTATACAATTGTCCTCCACTGTGATTGAAAGACCTTATTTCATCAAAATGAATCAGACCCCGATAAGTAAACTATTTTACTCATCTCTTTCTGATACTAATGAAAAAATATATCCAATACTATCAATGCCATCATAACTTCCACTGACTACTACTTATCAGGGAGATATGTTGACAGTTTGTAAAGTCTGCAAAGAGAAAGAAACTGGGCAGAGACAACATGCCAAAGCACAAAGCAGGAGAACTGTACACCAACAAAAAGTTTATTGTATGCACTTCCTTGAAAAACAGAAATTACATACAAGAAATAAAGGCCAAACTAGAACATAAAAGCCCAAAGTGTCTCAGGTAGACAAGGCAGATAACTTGTCAGGGATCCTTTAAACAGAACTGCACAGCTCAGGCATTCTTGACCATGCCTCAGCTTATCCATCCCTCCCCCCTGCAGCGATAGGATGGTGAAGAAGAGAAGAAGGATGCTTATTGTCTTCAGCTGCTTCCAGGAATCAAAACTGCCCACCATACCCTGCGGTGGAGAGATTCTGGGCAATCAGGGGATCCTCAGGAGCCACAAACAGTTAAGAGGGCCAGAAAATAAAATGCAAAATACAAATATTGGGGGGAAGAAGCAATAAGGCCTCCTCCTTTACTTAGTGGGTTTATTGATACCACATCCTCTACCATTACAATATTAAAACCTCTAAAAGTCAGGACTGAGCAGGACTTTAATGCTAACACACCATAAATAAAAATCACAAAGACATACATTGCACGTTATACAGAAGCAAACAGATTAATATGTGCAGTCTGCAGTACCAAGTATACAGAATGACATCAAGCCTAGATGAATCATTTAAGGGTGATCATCATGTTGGTCTCTTTGACACGTTTAGCAAGATAGAGTCTGCTTGTTCAGGAAAAACAAGACTTTTTTAGTGTCTGTTGTGGATTTTGACAAGATGTGCAGTACAATAAAACTAATGTGGAACAACAAACCCCACAGATTAGTGGACCAGCAGTGCCACATGGAGGAAGCGATGACAGACCATACATGTACCTACATGAGTTTTTATTAGAATGTACACTCCTTGAGGGTTAGGGTCGGTGCTATATAAGTGCCTGTAATAAATAAATAATAAGAAATGCAATATACATTTTGAGGGACCTTTTTTCTATCTTCATTGGTTTTATTGTACTGTACATCAACAATCCACAGCAGACACTAAACAAACTTGTTCTTCCTGAAGCAGGCTCTGTCCTGCGAAACGCATTGAAGAGACCAACATGATGATCCCCCTTGAATGATTTGTTTAGGGGTGATATCTAACTTGGTGCTAAGGACTGCACAGATTAATCTGTTTGTGTTGGTAAAATGTGCAATTTATGTCTTTGGGATTTTAACTTTTCTATGTGGGAAGAATAAAATTATTGTATTTTAACTAATTTATGGTGTGGTAGCATTATAGTCCTGTTTAGTTTTGACTATTAGGGGTTTTTGTTCTCAAGGCCAAAAAATAGGCTGCAATGTACGGTGCAAGAGAGCAAGCAGCAAGGTGAGCCAGAACAGTGTGATTGGCCAGAGACACAGAGAGCAGCACTATACTGGTAAGACACAGAGAGAAACAGGACCACATGGACTCCAGACACAAGCACAGGCTTGGGTGCCTCCTACCTGGCTCCCAAAATGGGAGCATTCAGAGATAGAGCAGCTTGTAATCCCTTAGCAAAATAACACTTGTCACTTATCAATAGTAACTGAGTACTGTCTCTGATACTTTTTTTATTTGCACTAACATACAACTTTTCAGGACAAGCTTTCGAGGTATGTCCCCTTCTTCAAGGTCCAAGCAGTACTCTACTAAAAAATGTATGTTAGTGCAAATAAAACAAGTATCACAGAAGTTAAAAATGTGTATCCACTAGAGCAATTACTGAATTAAAGGGAACACAAAAACATTGCGCTTTGCACATTTATAGGACACTTTCTATAATGGCTGAACTGGTTGTACCACTGTACATGGGTAAATGGGAAAAAAAACTTGAAAACACAGTTGAGTGCGCAGCAGAGAAAGAAACATTTTATGATTTTACATGGGGATGTTGATATGAACACAGAGATGCATTATAAATTTATAGTAAGATGGTATGTTACACCCAGTAGAGCCCATAAGTTACATCCAGAGAATTCACCGCTTTGCTGGAGGGGATGTGGGATGTGTCCCATACTACAGGAATTTTGGCAGCATGTAGTTCAACAAATAGGATAAATTATAGGAGAGGAAATATCCAAAGATCTAAGGGTGTGTTTATTCAATAACACTGACCTAACAGTAAAACAGTATAAGAATACAATGATACCTCATGTAATCAATGCGGCAAAAATTTTGCAAGGCCCAGGAGACCCCTAAGTTAAAAGATTGGATAAAGAGGGCAGAATTTATACAAAGAAAGGAAGAATCATATTATAGTGGAGAAGATAAAATGGGTAAATTCAGAAAAATCTGAAAAAGATGGAATGAATTTATATTTACACAGAGGTTTGTTGAGTTGATGGTGTAGAAGAATAAAGAGAAAAGAGGAATGAGTAAAGGGAGAGAGATAGTGATAAGAGGTCAGAGGAGAAATGAAGGTGTGAAGATGGAAAACTAGAGGAATAATAAGAACTGGAAAAAAGGATATCATGGGGGGGGGGGGGGCTGGGGTATTATAAGGGGTTTGGAAAATATTGTAGATGATTATGTATAAGAATGTCTTTGGATTTTGTAAGATGCAATTAATAAAAATATAATTTAAAAAACGTATCACAGACAGTACTCACTGTTTTTTTTGCAAGTGTACTAATACAGTTACAATCACCTCAAGCACTTATTAATAGTGTATCACAAAATATGTTCATTAATGTGCTATGCATCGTACCATTTCTTTCGTAGGTTTTCTTCCTTCAGCATGTGTTCCTTCATCCCCTTTACATTTGGAAGTTTATGCAAGCCTAAAAAATAATTTTGCATCAGCTGCTGTATAAGTTAAATGCCATTTTCTTTGAGATAAAATATGACACACGGTTTTAAACTTAGATTGTCCTTCATTTGCTCTTACCTTTAAATACTCTGGTGGCCCATCGGCACTGAATCTCCGCAGCTACCATGGTTGGTCCAATCGGTAGGAGAAATGCAATAAATGCAATTGTGGGTTTTTCAATACCCAAAGGAATTATCTTTTTATATAAATTTCCTTTGTTTTCATTTCTCTTGAAGACTGACTCATCCAAAAAAGGGAAACTGTAGCCAAATCCAGTGCACAGAATGACAACATCAAGATCACGCACTATAGAACCATCTGAAAAATGTGCATCTGTTTCAGTAAATTTTGTCACTCCTGGCTTGATGATAATGGAGCCTGACAAAACACGACTTGCAATCTCATCATTTACCAAAGGTTCCTTCCAAAAAATTCTATGAATAAATATAAATGTATTTCACTAACACAGTTAGAGGTTAATAAACGTTTTAAAATTTTCTCAATAATTCACATTAGTTCCCTCCATAATCTGCTTAGATTCACATTTTTTTTTAATTCATTTTTTCTTTTAAAATCAGACAAACATTCCCTATGGAATTCGTCCAATCAATAATTTACAAAGTCCGCACAAATAAATTATTTATGTGTTACGATCTATAGCACTGGGATAATCTTTTAAACAAACAATATATTTTATCTAAGAAAAAACAGTAATTAAGCTCTAGTCAGAGAGCAGTAACTGTGTTTAGGATTTATATATTGTGGAAAAATGGTGTCACCCATCTGCTGATATCAAGAGGAACCAGTTATTAGTCTCCCCTCCCTTCGGGTCCTTTCATATGGGTGTCATCAGTTCAGTCATGTTTTTTGCTAAGAAAAAACTGATGAATACAGATCCAGGTTACATCAGTTTGTACATCCATCGTCAGTTCAGTTTACATCCATTCTTGCATCTGTTTTTTTTTTTAGATTTTGCAGAAACTAACCATAGTTGACAATGTATAAGCAAAAAATGTTTCTTGCGTGAAACCAGAAGAGGACACAGCCTTGTTCCTTTCAAAAAAACAAACCTGAATGGACATGGATGTAGGCGGATGTAAATGGATGATCATCCATTTATATTCGACCACCCGTAGACATACATTGTGGTTCAGTCTAGATCCTCCTGAAAAAATGATAGATGAATCCAAACTGAACACCCGTTAGCCCTCACTCGTACTATACATTGCAACATAGTGAAAGGGTCAAGTTAAGGGCTGAGCTATGTGAGTCCTTTTAACTCATTGTCAAAATCATAAAGATTACAGTACAGGTACTGGATTTACAGAATGATCATGCAGTCAATGTGCCCCTATGTAGAAAAAAATATTCTCAAAATGGATAGCAACACAGCAGCAAAACATAACCAAGAGCGGGAATAAGAATAATTTTTTTCTTAATTGATATTTGCTGTTCAACAGCAAAAGAACTGTCAAGGGTTAGGATTGGAAAAAAATATATAATTTTACTTCTGTACTGGGATAAACATAGATAGATGTGGAGCTAATTATTATGTCACAAATAATATTTTTTCAAATGTGCACATTAGGTTAGACTACTCTTTAGAAAGAAGCCTTGATGTGGCAGTGTGGCTTCACATACATTACTGGTTTGAGTGACTTTCTGAAATCACTAGTTATTCTCTCAACAAATTTATATACTGTATATGCATTCTTTTAAGAATATTGTATAAACATATAAGCGTCTTTACCCCTCCGGTTGTATATTGTACAGTTCATGGTTAAATCGATTGTTCAAGTATCGTTTTAACATCCATCTGGACACTGATCGTGGTACTAAGTTTTCTATCCAATTGTTAATACGACGTAGGAAAAACAAATCAAAAGGGTAGCCATCTTTCCCAAGACGAGGTATTATCCATACTCCTTCTCTAGTTGTAAGGTATACCTAAAAAACTCAATAAATAGGTTATTTGAAATACTAGGATATATAGGATAAAATAAAATACAATCTGATCAGCAACAGACTAATCATATGGGGGTCCTATTTTTTTCTCATATGTGAATACAGTTAATCAAGGGATGGTGCATCCTTTTTTCCCCTTACTTTGGAAATTAAGTAACATAACTTCACCAGCCCAGCCAATGCCCAATCACATTAAAGAACATTAAAATGAATAAGCAGGAAGTTATCATAACCACATCAAGTGCTTAAAGCAATAGCAGGTTTACAGGTTTGCTGGTTCATAGAGTAATAGATATACAAACAGGAAGAACCATGGATCCAGAAACCACACAGAGCATCAATTCCTATCCCAAATTCATAACATTAAAGTCTAATTAAATACAAAAAACTTAAGCATATTAGTATATACAAAAAACACACCCATTCCCAATCCATTAAAAATAGAACAAGGTTGTTCCCCACACATAGACCCCTGACCTCAGACTAGCTATCCTTCCTTCATGACATACAGTATATCCCATGTCTAAATGGGTGTCATCTGGAAATATTCTACATTCCTGAACCATATATTAGCATATATCAAAATAGTATAAAGTGGCAACTTGGAGACAAATCAGTTGCCTATATACTATGTAAACAGTCTTCAGTCAAATAGAGGCCTAAGCAGGTTGGTTAGCTGTAATAGAACAGCTGTTCATTAAAAGTTAGTATCCAACATAGAAATTGTTGCAGAAAAAGGTTTGTGCAGGATACATGCATAGTCATAAAGGAGCAAAAATTGGTAGAGGTACAAAGCAGCAAAGCCATGCATAGTAGGGAATACAACAATAGTACTCACAGTCTTGCATTGATTGCCTCTTGGCATGCACATAACAGGCTTATTTGTGTCTGGTGTGGATGCACACATGGAGAAATCTTCACAGTGATTCTCAGTATGGACATCTGGAAAGCTGTCCAGACATGCCCATGTTCTTATATGAAAGGGAGATGTTGTCACAGGCAGCTGATGGGTAGATTGCATCCCATCTGCTGACTCATGCACAGCTACACAGGTAAGCGGCTCTGCTTGTGTAGCTGTGCAGGACTGCCCCTCGCTGGCCCCTCCTCCCCTCCTGTCCAAACCAGGTACTTGTATGTGACATCACCCGGGATGGACAGGAGGGGGGGATTGGACTAGGGGCCAGTGGGGCAGAAGAGGACTCATCGCAGCCACTTCCCTGCTTAGCTCTGCAAATGAAGAAGACCACCGCCATTTGTCCTCATCCCATGTGACCTGATTGCATGTACCCTAATCCCATGTGCTCTGATCCCATGTACCCTGATCCCATGTACCCTGATCCCATGTGCTCTGATTCCATGTAAGGTGTTCTGATCACATGGAAGGTGCTCTGATACCATGTAAGGTGCCCTGAACCCATGTGCTTTACTCCCATGTACCCTGATCCCAAATAAGATGCTCAGATATCATGTATGATGCCCTGATCCCATGTGCTCTGATCCCATGTGCCCTGATCCCATGTAAGGTGCCTTGATCCCATGTAAGGTGCTCTGATACCATGTGCCATGATCCTATGTAAGGTGCTCTGATCCCATGTGCCCTGATCCCATATAAGGTGCCTTAATACCATGTAAGGTGCTCTGATACCATGTGCCATGATCCCGTGTAAGGTGCTCTGATCCCATGTGCCCTAATCCTATGTAAAGCTCCTTGATCCCATGTAAGGTGCTCTGATCCCATGTGCCATGATCTCATGTAAGGTGCTCTGATCCCATGTGAGGTGCTCTGATCCCAGGTGCCCTGCTCCCATGCTATGTGGCCTGCTGTGTCCCATTATGTGCCCTGCTCCTAAGTAATGTGCCCTGCCCCCATGTAATGTGCCCTGCTACCTCCCTTGTAGTGTTCCCTCCTGACATCCTGTGCTTTGCCCTGCTGCCCCCCTGTACACTGTTTATCTGAAGTTTGACACAGAATTTAGCATCCATGCAGGTAAAAAGCAATCACAACTTTTACAATTAACATGTATGTTTTAATATTGATTCTATTATTAAATGCTATTTCCAAAAAATAATCGTTATATCAACAGCTCGCTGATCACACCAATGTTCCGTGAGCTGTAGATCTGAGAACTATTTCAGAAGTTCTCTGAAACCTCAAACTTTTTGCCAAGGGTTCCGCTAAGGTAAAAAGGTTGAGAAACACTGCCTTAAAGTGTAATGAAAGGCAAAACTTTTCTTATTGCTTGGATAGATTCGAGAAAGATTATGACACATGTCAGTTTTTATTGCTGTCTGTGTCCCCAGTAGGGAGATTCACCCCTCTATTTGTCATGTTTATCATCATCATAGCAAGTAAAAGACGATCACAAATTACACCAGAACAGTAGTAGAGTAGAAAATTGTCCAATGGGGACATTAGTTCTGGTGACCATAGTGACACCCTCAGATTTCCTCACTTTGGATGGATTTCATTTCACTTAATGTTTTGAGAAAGTGAAGGGAAATATCCTTTATAGAACACAGATGGCAAAACAACTGGTAGAAGATAAAACCCCCCTTATTCTATCTAAAATGAAAAAAAATGTTTTGCCTTTAGTTACATTTTAATAGATTTGCACTATACATCGATAAGCCAATATAGCTAAAGGTAGTTCTAACATAATCAGCCACTGTGTATCTTGAGATTTCTACAGGCAAGCCCAAAGTGCTACTACCAGTCATCTGTACCTGTCAAGATATTTTTAAATAATACAAATGGCTGTAATTTCAGTTTGTTATTTAAACCAAAGGGATTAAATGTACCCCCCCCCCCCACAGTGTCTCCTGTGTCCTCCCTCCCACAGTGTCTCATGTGTACTCCCTCCCACAGTGTCTCCTCTGCCACCACTCCCACAATAGTGTTTCCTGTGTCCCTCCACCCACAGTGTCTCCTCTGCCCCCCCCCCCACAGTGTCTCCTGTGTCCCTCCTGCTACAGTGTCTCCTCCACCCCCCCCCCCCCCACAGTGTCTCCTGTGTCCTCCCTCCCACAGTGTCTCATGTGTACGCCCTCCCACAGTGTCTCCTCTGCCACCACTCCCACAATGTCTCTTCTGCCCTCGCCCACAGGGTCTCCTGTGTCCCTCCTCCCACAGTGTCTTTTCTGCCCCCCCCCCCCACAGTGTCTCCTCTGACCCCCCCCCCCACAGTGTCTCCTGTGTCCCTCCTCCCACAGTGTCTTTTCTGCCCCCCCCTCCCACAGTGTCGCTCTGCCCCCCCAACAGTTTCTCCTGTATCCCTCCTCCCACAGTGTCTCTTTTATATTGTTCTGTTTTCTCTGATAATTCAAATAAAAATGTCTCTTCTGCCCTCGCCCACAGTGTCTCCTGTGTCCCTCCTCCCACAGTGTCTTTTCTGCCCCCCCCCACAGTGTCTCCTCTGCCCCCCCCCCCCCACAGTGTCTCCTGTGTCCCTCCTCCCACAGTGTCTTTTCTGCCCCTCCTCCCACAGTGTCTCCTCTGCTGCCCCCCCCCCTCCACAGTGTCTCCTGTATCCCTCCTCCCACAGTGTCTCGTTTATATTGTTCTGTTTTCTCTGATAATTCAAATAAAAACAAATGTTTCTACAACCTAAAATTTTGAGCTGACTGCAGAACAGCGAGATAGGGGAAGTGTTTCAGTGAGGACACTTGTTCCATTGACAATTGTATAAGAAGGGATTTCACTCACTTTGTAGCGGTATCCATTCACCTTCTGTTGTGTGTACATGGAAAAAAGGTATGGAAAATCTCCCAAATTTATACAGATGGCAAAAAACTGATGGGTATTACTATTCTCTACTCTAAAATGAAAAAAGTTTTGTCTTTGAATATACTTGGACTCATGTTCATGACATCAATCATCAGCATGGTGAGTTATTTTCTTGAAAGGAGAGGCTGGCCAGAAAACATGTGATCTGTATAAAAGGAAACCTGAAACTTGCTTTATATGCAAAAAGAACCAAGGTTGATAAATTATTTGCCAGTTTACTATAGCTGTAAAGATAAGTAGGTATCTAGATGAGATAAAAATTCATGCAAGACATCCAGGTTTTATGTCCCACAGATGCTAAGTTAGATGCAGTGCTTTGAAAATAAATCTGCACAAATGCTTTCTACATATTGAAGAGAGAAAAACTATGTTTCAGGAGTAATAAGGTCCAAACAAAAGCTGCCCATTTTCCCAAGGCAGCTCCATATTTATGCTTTACTTGCAATTTACAGTTTACTTGTCCACCAAATCTAAACAATATTAAATGAAAAGGCTTGCTCTGCTATAAAGATTTAACAATAAATGTCATGGTCAAGCTAATATATTAATTTAAAGTAAAAGTACACATGATTTACTATGAAGTTGGTATTGTTATGAGGTGGTAGTTAGAATGCTTTGTTATCCCATTGTAGAATAGTGTACAGCATATCGTCATTATGAATACAGTAGTATGCCATGCATAAATCAACAAAATAAAATGTAATTGATGTATACCTGTGAGGCAAGTGTGCACAGTTCAGTTGAGATGTCGACACCGGTGTTACCCATTCCAACAATTAACACTCTTTTTCCATCATAACCAACTGGCCTTTTGTACTCTCTGGAATGTAAGACTTTTCCCTTGAACATTTTAATACCTTTTGGAAACAAAGCATAGTTACATATAGTTACATAGTTAGTCTAGCTGAAAAAAGACAAAAGTCCATTTAGTTCGACCATGAAAAAAAAAAGTTATAATCCTATACCCACAGTTGATCCAGAGGAAAGCAAAAAAAAGCCCAGCAAAACATGATCCAATTTGCTCCTGCAGGGGAAAATAATCCTCCCCGATCCCCCAAGCGGCAATCTGATATTCCCTGGATCAACTTTACCTATAAATGTTAGTATCCAATTATATATTGTTTATCTAGGAAAGAATCCAGGCCTTTTTTAAAGCATGCCACAGAGCTGGCCAGAACCAACTCTTGAGGGAGTCTATTCCACATTTTCACAGCTCTTACTGTGAAGAAACCTTTCCGTATTTGGAGATTAAATCTTTTTTCCTTCAGATGTAAAGAGTGCCCCCTTGTCCTCTGTGATGACCTCAGGGTGAATAATTCTAGAACAGAGTAGGTTGAGGATACAAACATAAACACCATCAGATTATTTATCTCAAACTGTACTTCTCTCTCCATGGTTCCTATACTGTATGTTTCATTTGCTGAAAACTTTAGCTCAGTTTAAACACTGAAAAACAGTTTTTATGGCAAATCAAGCAAATGCGATAAACATTGTTGATATTTTGGTTCAATTATTCATTAAGTCAACTCTGGATTCAATTACACATAGTATGGAAAGAACTTTGTTTTTTGAGGCATAATTCTCATGATATTGCTTCACAAATGGGTCTGCAGCGACTAAAGAACATTTTTTTTTGCTTTTGTTTTTGCTTTTGCTGTCTACTCTGTTGTAGAGTACAGTTTGGCTAGTGGTTTTTTTGTGTGTGTTTGCTTTTTTACTTATTATTTTAGGATCTTGTGGCAAAATACAGTGGTATGCACCTTCTGCTATGTCTTCAATATTGAATGTACAGCCTTCAGCTCTGTGCCTACAGATGGATACATTGCTTGATGCTCTGTGTTCTCCACCTGTCCACCTAGTTCCACTCGTGCTCGCACCACTCTGTACCATGCCATTTCCACCAACTGAGGACTTAGCAAGTGGCCTGAAACCATCTTCTCTTCCCTCACTCCAGCTATTACACCACACTTGCATTCCCTCCAGAAAAACTGTTCGCAGTTGCCTTCACATTCCAACCCCTTTCAGCTACTATATTTATAAGAATGAACCACAAGTCAAGAGCATTAACACGTGTGTTGTCAACCATGCTTTTCTAGCCCTTGAAAAGTCCTCTGTGGTCTCTTCGCAAGTTTGAAATTACCACATAACTGACACCACATCTGTTATGACATTACAACTTACTCCCTTAGCTTTGCAGCTGATAGATATTTTAGTCACATATATTTAAAATGGCTTTTTACTCCACTACTTCCAGAACACAGGTTTAGGAAATTAACTTTAATGACATCCCAGTCTTAGTCCGTAGAGTTCAATAGTGAGTTGGCCCACCTTTTGCAGCTATAACAGCTTTAGCTTTTCTGGAAATGCTGTCCACAAGGTTTAGGAGTGTGTCTATGGAAATGTTTGGCCATTTTTCTAGAAGCACATTTGTGAGGTCAGGCACTGGCTCAGAGACTCCGCTCTAATTCATCCCAAAGGTGTTCTATCAGGTTGAGGTCAGAACTCTATGCATGCCAGTCAAGTTCTTCCACCCCAAACTTGCTCTTTTGTGTCTTTATGGACCTTGCTTTGTGCACTGGAGCGCAGTCATGTTGGAATAGGAAGGGGCCATCCCCAAACTGTTCCCACAAAGTTGGGAGCATGAAATTTTCCAAAATGTTTTGTTATGCTGACGCCTTAGGAGTAGTTCCTTTCACTGGAACTAAGGGGCCAAGCCGAACCCCTGAAAAACAACCCCACACCATAATCTCCCCTCCACCAAACTTGACACTTGGCACAATGCAGTCAGGCAAGTACTGTTCTTCTGGCAACCGCCAATCCCAAACACATCCATCGAACGTCCAGTGGCGGTGTGTTTACACCACCGCATCCAACGCTTTGCATTGCACTTGGTGATGTAAGGCTTGGATGCAGCTGCTCGGCCATGGAAACCCATTCCATGAGGCTCTATACACACTGCTGTTGTGCTAATCTGAAGGCCATATGAAGTTTGAAGGTCTTTAGCTATTGACTCTGCAGACAGTTGGCGACTTCTGTGCACTGTGCTCTTCAGCATGTGCTGACCCTGCTCTGTCATTTTACGTGGCCTACCACTTGGTGGCTGAGTTGCTGCTGTTCCCAGTTTCTTCCACTTTGGTATAATACCACTAACAGTTGACCGTGGAATATTTAGTAGCAAGGAAATTTCACAGATGGGCTTATTGCACAGGTAGTCATGTTGGTGATTGGAACACCTGACCTCAATGATTTGGAGGGGTTTCCCAATACTTTTGGCAATGTAGTGAATATTTATTTGTTTATTCATTCATTATTTTGTTGTGAATTGTGATTGAGCACAAATTGATTTTTTTTTATTCACTGAGTTTATTGATTTGATATTTTTATCACACTTAATTTATTTGGTGTTTAAATAGACAGCACATCTGTTTTTTCACTGTGAAAAAAATATGTTTAATTAAACTTCAGCTTTAAATACATATATATTCAAATTATGTCACTTAAATTATTGTTTTTATCATTAGCAGCAGTAGTAGTAGAAATATGCAAAAGCAACAATTAGTGAATATTAACTTTTTTTTATCCTTTTAACTGATATCTCTTGATAATCGATATTTAAAATTCTAGTAAGACAAGATTGTAATAGTGTAATAGTGTGCCTTACACAGTGTACATATTTCATGTAGGGATGAGTAATTTGAATGGGTTCGATTTACCAAGGGTTCTGCCCAGGGGCGGACTGACCATTTGGAAACTTGGGCACTGCCCGAGGGCCCAGGGTCAGTAGGGGGCCCCATGAGATGCCCATGGTACCTTTTTCACAGGAGTTTTTGAGTTTGAGCAAGAACACAGGGGCCCCATGATCCCCTATTGCCCAGGGGCCCCATGAGTTGTCAGTCCGCCCCTGCCTGGTAACTTTTTCATAGGCTTTTTTGAGTTTGGGCAAGGACACAGGGGCCCCATGATCCCCTATTGTCCGGGGGCCCCATAAGTTGTCAGTCCGCCCCTGGTTCTGCCCATTTTTAGGGCTAATAGGCAAACTACTGTCAAAAAAGTCATGGGAATCTGGGACATGTACCAAGGCAAAATAATGTCTAAAATAATACCATACAGAAGGTGAGGGTATTTTCATGTGGCGGTATCAACCTGCTTGATACATGGTGCTACGAAACAGTAATTTTTTTTACATTTATATCTGGCTCTGGAATAGATTTTGTTATTATACTATTAGCTTGGTTTCACACTGCAATAGCATCCCAATCTTATTAATTGCAGATTGAAAAGTCTTTTTTCAGGTAGCTTTAGCAGCGACACATGCTTTTTCATCAAACGGTAATAGGCCTGATTTGATCAGCAGGTAGAAATTGGCTGATAGTTCACTGATGATGTCCCTGTTCTCATTGACACAACTGTCCTGTGGCTGAACAATTTCTAGAAAACCCTTATTTAGAATTTAGAGGTGGCAAATACTACAGCAGTGTAAATGTAGCCAGCAGCCGGACATTGTTAATAAGGGAGAATTGGTCAAAATGTATTAGAGAAAAAGAATACGGGCAGGTGTTATTCTACAATAATTAACCACTTGCCTACTGGGCACTTATACCCCCTTCTTTACCAGGCCAATTTTCAGCTTTCAGTGCTGTCGCAATTTGATTGACAATTGCGCGGTCATGCAAGATTGTACCCATATGAAATTGTTATAATTTTTTTCTCACAAATAGGGCTTTCTTTTGGTGGTATTTAATCACTGCTGGGCACTTTACTTTTTGTGCTATAAGCAAAAAAAGTGCAAACAAATTTGAAAAAAAAAAAGTTTTTTTGTTTCTATTATAAAATTTTTTAAACAGGTAATTTTTCTCCTTCACTGATGTGAGTTGATGAGGCAGCACTGATGGGCACTGATAGGCGGCACTGATGGGCACCTATAGGTGGCACTGATAGGCGGCACTGATAGGCGGCACTAATGAGGTGTCACGGATAGGTGGCACTGATATGCGGCACTGATTGGTGGCACTGATAGGCAACACTGATAATGGGTACTGATAGACAGCACTGATAGGTGGCACTGACTGACATCACTGCTGGGCACTGACTGGCGGCACTGCTGGGCACTGACTGGCACAACCGCTGGGCACTGACTGGCAGCACTGATGGGCACAGGTGGGTGGCACTGGTGGGCACAAGTGGGTGGGCACAGGTGGGTGGCACTACTGGGCACAGGTAGGTGGCACTTCTGGGCTCAGGTGGTGACACTGTTGGGTGGCACAGGTGGGTGCACTGCTGGGTGGCACAGGTGGGCGCACTGCTGAGCACAGGTGGGTGCATTGCTGGGCACAGGTGGGCGCACTGCTGGGCACAGGTGGGCGGAACTTGTGTGTGGCTCTGCTGGGCACCGATCATCAGGGCACTGATGATCAGTGACCCTGATGATCGGTGCTGATCCCTGCTCTGACAACTGCCGGTTTTCGGCAGTACTTTCCTCATGATCTGACAGCGTGAGGAAAGTGCAGCCGAGAACCGGCATTTGCATTTCCCGGTGATCAGCGTGTCATTGGACGCAGCTGATCATGTGGCATGCGGCTGATCACGGAGATCGCCGGATGCGCGCCCCCAGAGCGCGTTCTGGGTGGACTTCATATGACGTCCACCCAGAACTGGTCAGCCGCAGTGCAGCCGTCATTCGGCTATCTGCGGTCGATAAGTAGTTAAGAGACTGCAGATCACACAACATTGTAAAATTGGCCAGCACCAGGACCGTTTTAAATATGGTAGATCCAAATTAACTCAGAGCAAAGAACACAGGCTGGGGCTTTACTACAAGAATAAGGATACTGCAGAGGATACAGCAGTGTAAAACTGACCAGCAGCAGAACAGTTTTAATCATGGATAATAGAGCTAACTGGTGCATGTCTAATGGTTATTTTATTTATGGGGATAGGGGGTGCTACGAATGTAAGTGATATAATGTGCAGGGTTAAGGTGCACACTGCTCTTGCACTTCATTTTTTTTCCTTAAAAAAATAGAGTGATGAGCTGCGAGCAAAAGGCAGCTCCAAGAACAAATGGTCAGTAACAAGTGAATGCTGCACTTTGAGCACCTCAAATGTAAAAAAAAGCCCTACCAGCATCAAATAAAAATAATTAAAAAAACAAAAGAAAACCCCAAAATACCACATCTGAAACAAAACCCTCTTTTTTTTTTTAAAGGGAAGTCTTTCAGCAAAAAAGCAGTTTAACATAAAATAATGGCTCTATCAACATACACAAAATAAAAAAAATTATGCCCAAAATAAATAGTAATCTAAAACAAATATCAACTGAAACCAAATTGCACTTTTTTTTAAGGGCAGCCATGCTGCAAGAAAAAAGGAATTCAACTTAAAATAAAGCATGAAATATTACACTGTAAATGAAAACTTTGAAAATAAAACCCCCTTGAAACAACAGTCCATCTTTTAAAATAAATCTTTGTAGTAAATTAAAAAAATAACATGGTCATAAATATATGTGGCTTCCAGGAGGTAAGTTTTAAACCTGGGCACCGCATATACAGTGGGAAAATTATTTGATCCCCTGCAGATTTTGTAAGTTTGACCACTTACAAAGAAATTAAGTGTCTATAATTTTTATCATAGGTGTATTTTACATGATAGAGACAGAATATCAACCAAAAATCTAGGAAAAACACATGATACAACTGTTATAAATTGAGTTGCAGGTTTGTGCGGAGCGCTCCCAGCACAGAAAGTGGGCTCTCACCAAGTGCCCTAGGACTTATACTAATGATCGGGACCAAAAACTCCTTGTTTCCAGTCACCTGATTGCTGTGATAGCCTCTGATTGACTTTTGCAGTGGTCAGTCATTGTGCAGCTTCTCTGCCCATTGAATGGAGAAGGAGATGCCTATTTGTCTTGTGCCGGGGAGAAAGATGTAAACAAACAAACATGTAAAAAAAAAAAAAGAAAGAAAAGTGTCAAAGGTCAAGGCCAAGGTCAAAGATCAGGGTCAAGGTCATGGTGGAACTGTCCAGTACTCCACACCTTCTGGTCTGATATCACCAACTTAGACACCTCTATGGCACAAATTCTTTTTTTCCCTACACCACAGACTATCCTATTAGGTATGTATATGCATATCTGGCCCCCAGAATTTCACATACTCCTTAGCCATATTCTTATAGCCACCTGCCTGGCCATAACCAGGAATTGGAAATCTTCCCAACCTCCTACCATCTCTGAAGTAGAATCAATTCTGAACAATCTCTGCTTCATGGAATGTATATACGCTGGGCACACCTACAAATGCCTAATTTTTTAATGGAATACGTGGTTAGCAGATCCCTGAAGCCTGACCCTACCATGATATTTATTAATCAGTTCTACCCTACTGGTATATCCATATCCTCATAGGTGAAGCTCTAGATACTATCTTTTACTCTATGCTCATTGATAAATGTATATGTTGCATCTTTTAAGATTTCTTTTCTATCACCTATTGGTGTCATATAAGTATGTACCTTATTGGTTATAAATGCCCTTTTTATCTTTTCACCTGGTTTAAATCTCACGTGCCTGGTGATTCATTTTAATTAATTAATTTAAAAAATCATTTTTTTTGTTTGTTTATTTTCTCTTCAACCTTTCATTGTGATGATCAAATGTATACCATGCTTTATTTGTTTCTTTGGTTATTTTTCCTGTATAACATGAAACACTTGAAATAAATGTATAGTTAAATAAAAAAGCAAAGTGTGCAGTATAGTTTCTGGGCCCTTCAATGGGCACATGCAACAAGAAACATACACATATGTGGTATTACTGCGATCATCAGGAGAAGGGGAATTTATTTTGAGTTGATCTTTGATGATAAGTTATGATAATAGCAAGAAATATACAGCTAAATTTAAAAAAATTATTTATCTTACTATTTTGGTCCAGTTTTACTTTGCTAATAAAAAAATCAGGTGATAACCATTACCATTTACCATAAATGAAAGCCCAATGTGTCCTGAAAATATCCACCTGGATACACCTTAGCTGTGATCATTTGTGCAGTTTTACTAACACCTGTCAAAATTGCAAAATTGGGTCTGGGCACTAAGGTTTGTTTTATCCTCGGTCATGAAGAGGTTAAAGCAAGATGAATTTACACAAAAATTTGGCAGAACCACAAATCTCCAACCTGCAGAATTCACCTCTAACACATTGTGATGAAAAAGTCAAAACTCATCCCTAAATACATACTAGTCAGGTTATGTACAATAAGCTCATTAGATTCACATGTAAATATGTATACTTTAAAATCCTTGTACACATTACCTGGAAAACTGTCTATTGGTATCTCAGCATCCACATGTTGACCAGTGCAAATTAAAATTGCATCAAAGATAGCAGTCTTTTTTTCACCATCACTTTCTGTAGTAACATTCCACTGACCATTTACAGGAAAGTCAGGATGTTTCTCAATTCGGCACACTGTTGTCTACATGCAAAACACAAAAATATATGTCTTCAGTATCCAGTAGATGTTACATTTATGGATTATGCTTATGAATCTTTGGTAAGTTGTATAGTACCAGAACAATAGAATGTTGAACATACACATACTTTTTTAGCTCTTTAAATCTTTTAATCTTTCACTGTACATGCTCAACACCGGATTTCCTGACAATTTAAGGTGGCTGTTTCAGCAAGTTGTGTCAATACCTTTTTTAATATCGTTCAGAATCTAATATCACAGCTAAACCACCCTTATCATCTGGTTTGATAGTGAGATCCACTCATTTGGCTTGACGCTATCGAATGCACTTCCTCCTTACTATGGTTATAGGGAACATGATTGATCAACTTTCTACTGGTTAACTGAAGGCCTACATCAGATTTAACTTTCTCAATGAACACCTCAGCTGGTGGAAATATAGTAGGTGGTGGGAAGTGCTGTCGCGGCCATCTTGGAATTGGGAACATGCAGTTTTTCCCATAATAAGTAATACACTTGAGCTGTCTCTTGTATTGGAAGCTGTTTTCTTCGGTTTTAAATGTAAGCTACCTAATAAATGTTATTTTATCTGCTACACCATCATCTCTAATCCCTGGTTTATTCTATGAGGATCATCGAGGAGAGGCAACAGGGGTAATTAGGACCTTGGAGAGTGCTTTCATCCATTATCTGAGGAGAGCCTGTTTTTACTGGCTTAGGGTAACTATTCATTGTTGCACTAGCTGGAGTGAAACACTTTATTTTTTCACCAAGTATTTTTGTGCACTATATGAGAATGAGTTTGAGGAGGAAAACCACAGGAGTGGTATGGAGTTGGTTTTGAAAGTTGAATTACTTTTTGACTTTATATTGAGTTAAGTGTGTCATTTATTATTTACACTAAGTGGAGTGAATCACTTATTTATTGTTTGTAGTTGAAGTGTTCACATTTGGAGTGTATTCGCGTGTGTATCTTTTATTGCATTATTGGTTTGGATTTTTTGTATTTATATTTATATATTGAATAGGTTTTTTTTTGCTTTTTTTTCTCACGTGTAATGTATTGCACATAATATGCAGTTTGCATGATACACGATTTTTGGAACTTTTTTGATTTATATAAAGGTAATACACTATCTTGAGTTTATATTTTCTTGAGGTACACGAAGAATTTGGAAACATCACGTTGGATTAATTAAAGAAAGACACTATTTGTTTTGGAGGTGGAAAAGACATTGTCATATAGAGACATTTTAATTTTTTGAACATTTTTTGGTTGGGACATTTATGTTTTGGGACACTTATTATTCATTGCATATTTGTTGATTTATGTATATTTCTATATTTATTTATGAATTATTTAGTATATTTTATTCACTGAGAAATGTTCTTTATTATTCACGTTGACTTTCAAGGGTGAAAGTTGTTTACTTTTCTTTTAGGGTGTGGGAGTGATTGGTAGAGTTGGGATTGTGCAGAGCGATTGGTTTATAGTAGGTGGTGGGCCTCACTTTTATTCCATATATTGAATTTCCTTAATGTTAATACATTTTTAGTTTGAAACCTTTCAGGAAAAAGTATCATGTGATATAAAACTTTTAAGATTTTTTTTGTCAATGTAGTGTACACATTTCCTGAAGAACTAGAAAATGATTACTCTGTTCCTTCAGACAAAACCCCAAACCTTTATTTAAAATAGAAGATTCATCAGAATTAAGACTTACTGATGAAAAATTGTGAATTATGTCCTGTGCAGCTGCTGTTTGGTGCTTCTCCGTAAATTTCTCCTTGGTGTTTCTCCTCTTATGCTTTCTAAGATTCCTCCTTTTCCTGCTCTTATTCCAGGAGGATCTGATAAAAAAACTGAACTATTGGATGCAGAAGATTCAAATGATGCACAGTGGTTTAAAACAATTTCAGTTGTAATTTATTGGAATTGGAACTGGAATTTATTGGATTGCCCAGTTGTATACACGAGTATTTGAATCATCTTCTTTATCTCTTTATAATTTGTTTAATTTCCTTAATTTTTATTTAGTTTCTTTTTGTATTGTACTAAATCAATATCCAGTTTACCATTTAGTTTGATGTACTCTTCAATTTCCAGTGCATCAATTAGGGGGTTCTCTATCTGAATAATGTGTTTCCATGGAATCTCTTTTATTCTGAATAAACCATACTGCTAATGTCATTAAATCCAAAAAATGTTTGGTAAAGGATAAGTTCACCTTTGGAACATGTTACATGTTCCACCCATTTTTAGGATAGAATATGTAACATGTTCCCATAGCTGCAGCCATGCCCCCTCCCTTGACAGATAGTATGGGGAGCAGATTTGAAAACAGCGCGGCCATGCGGGTCTATGTCCACACGGCCATGTTACTGATTCACAGATTTCTGTGAATAAGTGCCTACAAGTCCCGGCAGCCTTAGCGCCTATTGGCTTGTAGTTTTCAATGAACTACCATGGCACTGTGGAGCACCATAGTAGTTCATTCAAGCTTCCTGTCAGAATATCTGCTTGGCCGTACATCCCATACGGCTAGCAGATATTATGACAGGTCTGAAAAAAAATGTGCATTTATTATTTTTGTCCAAAAGTGGAACTTATCCTTTAAGGATTTGATCTAAATAAGTATCTATTCATGGGAAGCAGAGTACAATCTTCACACAATTTTCCCTGTTAGAGTTGTTGCAGTCTGTGGTATTCAGTCAATACCTGGTACACATGGGGAGTTTTGTTGTTGTTTAACCCATTGGGCTAAACAAAAAAAAACTGGAGAAGTCACCGTGCTAAGAGTTGTTAGTGCAGCAATCTCCCCCGCTGAGCTATTGCGTTCTGACAGGGGGCCTCCTGCTGCCAGGACACAGATCAGCTCTCACAGCCATTGGCTGCAAGCACTGATCAGATGCTGGCTTTCCAGCATGCCCATTTGATAAAAGCTGGTTGTTAGACTGGCTGCTGAACACACTGGCCGAATGTCAGCTGGTTTCTGTTGAGTCGGCCAATACCAGCCGATGTTCAGCCTGTGTGTACCAGCCTTAAGTTCAAGCTGTTCTTGAAAAATGAATATATTAGGTACTATTTCTTTTTTTTTTTTACATGTCAAGTTGCTTTAGCTGATGTCAAATCCAGATAGAGGCTCATTTCATTGATGTCAAATTAATCAAACAGAGTAAATACAAAAAGTAACAATCTTTTTTTGTATTTCTCAGCAGATTTTTGCCAGTATCTGCTGGAATAACAGCCGTATATACACAGCAACTCCTGGTTATCATTTTTGACAGGGTGGCAGTAGTGGTCAGTCCGCCCCTGTATGTATGTGTATAGCAGGTATGAAAGCAGATATAAAACTGTGACAGAGGCTGTAAACCTTTCCCTTTTTTCTGTAAAACTAAAAAAACTGAAATAAAACATTTTGGCTGGAGTTCTACTTGAATAATCATTGTTCCTTTCTGGATCTGAAATTTAATAGTATCATGTCAAAACTGAAGGCTTTGTGATATCATGCAAAGGACATCATAAATATAATGGAGGCATTATTTATATATATTTTTAAACTAAAAAATATTTTATGCCTTCACAGTTTTACAGTTAATATCCTCAATTGGCTTTTTGCATACTCCTACATACCTTTACACAGGTCCAGAAAACTTTTGCGTGAAAGAGGAAATTTTGCTCTGTTATATTACAATACATGTTCTATCTGACCACTTGCATCAAAGTCATCCTTCTCTATCCATTCCATAATTTATCAAAAAATGGCAATTACTTAGATACACAGAGGCTGATTTACTAACAAATGACAAGGCTAGGTTTACAAACATTTATAATTAAAGAGCAGGGGAAACATTTTAAACCTCTGTAAGGTCACTGTTCTTTCTGTGTCTCCATTTGCAAGATTTCCTTAAAGTGTCATTAAACCCACATCATAAAAAAAACTATTAACAAATGCTGTATTACCTAGTGTTCATATTCACTCATTCACTATGGGATTTGTTTACTGTATTCTGCAAAAAAACTGGTTGATTCTGCTGTTATCTGTTTCCCCCTTCTGTCTATGTTAACAATGCAGTTGGGAATTTGCAGAGAAGTGTTGGCAGCTACTGCACATGCTCAGTTTTCAGTGAGCTTCTATGCTGAGCACTTTCTCCCTATCACATCTGAGCAGCCCATGTGACTATAGACTCACACATGTGGGCATATACAGAATGGTACATGACAGCCCACTCCCTTCCTCCTCCTTTGTGCCTACTAACCAGCTAAACATAATAGGGGTGCGATATTACATCTTGATTGAGGGAGGCTTTACCTCACTGTTATTTTAAGACACAGGCTGGAGCGGTGTGACACAGCCTGTGCCTGGCAGAATTCCTCCCACACCATGATATTACCAAAAATATACATATATATCTGTATGATCATTTGAAACAGTTTATTGATAATTATTTATTTTTATTCTGTATTCCAAATGCTGATTTATTTTTACTTTGAACATGTGACCAGCAGCAGAGGACTAGAAGCTCCTCCTGCCACTGTTTCCCTGCAGACAGGCTGGGAAAGAGCTGGGTCATGTGAAAGCTGTATATCACCTATGAAAAAGGTACTTAGATTTTTTTTTTTATTAAAATAATTACAGTGCCATCATCCATATACAGAAAGAGAAGGGATAATGTAAATTAAACAGTGTGCTTAGTATCACTTTAATTCTTATAATATCTGCAGTAATACACAGGCACCCATAAAGGTAAATATCAGCACATGAATATGCACATTCATTCACATTATTACATGATACTCCATGGGTAGCCCTCCCTTCTTTTCATTTAAAACATATAAAAATGTGCATTAAAAGCATGTATATATGTGCAATCACTGCCTGTGAAACCAAATGTAAAAGTTACCGAATGCACATAGATGTGAATCAGTCCCTAAAATATTAACTGCCTTCTTTTAGTTTAAAATAAATATACTGTGTACAGTATAACAGTGAATATCCTTAGCTGATCACCAGACTTTAAAAACAAACACTAACCCAAAGCCAATATATATATATATATATATATATATATATATATATAGAGATAGATAGATATATATATATATATATATATATATAGAGAGAGAGAGAGAGAGAGAGATAGATATATTTAAACATATGTACTGTACTTCTTACCTTGAATTGAATGTATTTTGTCAAATTAAAATTTTCAGCATATAACTTGATGTATTCAAAGTATTTCCGATTAGGTATGAAATTGGGAAAATCTGCAGGCATTGGAAAGTCACTGAAACACATGGTTTCTTTAGAAACATTGGTAACCAAAGAGCTATAGATGCTGGCCCTCCTGTCCTCCACTTCATCCTGGAATACGGTATAGAGTTGATTAACATACCATTAATATAAACATACAATACAAAAATGTTGTAAAAAAATAGAGGTGAGCTCACTGTAAACCTCCAAAGACCTCCAATATCACAACTTTTTTCAAAACATGTGGGTTCCAATGCTTCTTCCAAGCATGCTTTGATAGCAGTCAAGCCACTAACTCCTGATCCAATTACTGCTACTTTCTTAACCATTGTGTTATCTACAAACTAGAATAATGGAAATGTCATTAATAGTACAATTTAGGAATATACAAATATACAGTTAATATTTTGAATTTCACAAAAATATTATATATATATATATATATATATATATACAGTCAGGTCCATAAATATTGGGACATCGACACAATTCTAACATTTTTTCTATACACCACCACAATGGATTTGAAATGAAACGAACAAGATGTGCTTTAACTGCAGACTGTCAGCTTTAATTTGAGGGTATTTACATCCAAATCAGGTGAACGGTGTAGGAATTACAACAGTTTGCATATGTGCCTCCCACTTGTTAAGGGACCAAAAGTAGGGACAATTGGCTTCTCAGCTGTTCCATGGCCAGGTGTGTGTTATTCCCTCATTATCCCAATTACAATGAGCAGATAAAAGGTCCAGAGTTCATTTCAAGTGTGCTATTTGCATTTGGAATCTGTTGCTGTCAACTCTCAAGATGAGATCCAAAGAGCTGTCACTATTAGTGAAGCAAGCCATCATTAGGCTGAAAAAACAAAACAAACCCATCAGAGAGATAGCAAAAACATTAGGCGTGGCCAAAACAACGGTTTGGAACATTCTTAAAAAGAAGGAATGCACCGGTGAGCTCAGCAACACCAAAAGACCCGGAAGACCACGGAAAACAACTGTGGTGGATGACCGAAGAATTCTTTCCCTGGTGAAGAAAACACCCTTCACAACAGTTGTCCAGATCAAGAACACTCTCCAGGAGGTAGGTGTATGTGTGTCAAAGTCAACAATCAAGAGAAGACTTCACCAGAGTGAATACAGAGGGTTCACCACAAGATGTAAACCATTGGTGAGCCTCAAAAACAGGAAGGACAGATTAGAGTTTGCCAAACGACATCTAAAAAAGCCTTCACAGTTCTGGAACAACATCCTATGGACAGATGAGACCAAGATCAACTTGTACCAGAGTGATGGGAAGAGAAGAGTATGGAGAAGGAAAGGAACTGCTCATGATCCTAAGCATACCACCTCATCAGTGAAGCATGGTGGTGGTAGTGTCATGGCGTGGGAATGTATGGAGGAGCTGGTTCTCTTGTATTTATTGATGATGTGACTGCTGACAAAAGCAGCAGGATGAATTCTGAAGTGTTTCGGGCAATGTTATCTGCTCATATTCAGCCAAATGCTTCACAACTCATTGGACGCCGCTTCACAGTGCAGATGGACAATGACCCAAAGCATACTGCAAAAGCAACCAAAGAGTTTTTTAAGGGAAAGAAGTGGAATGTTATGCAATGGCCAAGTCAATCACTGGACCTGAATCCGATTGAGCATGCATTTCACTTGCTGAAGACAAAACTGAAGGGAAAATGCCCCAAGAACAAGCAGGAACTGAAGACAGTTGCAGTAGAGGCCTGGCAGAGCATCACCAGCGATGAAACCCAGTGTCTGGTGATGTCTATGCATTCCAGACTTCAGGCTGTAATTGACTGCAAAAGATTTGCAACCAAGTATTAAAAAGTGAAAGTTTGATTATGATTATTATTCTGTCCCATTACTTTTGGTCCCTTAACAAGTGGGAGGCACATATGCAAACTGTTGTAATTCCTACACCGTTCACCTGATTTGGATGTAAATACCCTTAAATTAAAGCTGACAGTCTGCAGTTAAAGCACATCTTGTTCGTTTCATTTCAAATCCATTGTGGTGGTGTATAGAGCTACAAATGTTAGAATTGTGTCGATGTCCCAATATTTATGGACCTGACTGTATATATATATATATTCCTGTAAATACGCATTTGTTTTCCAAATCGCTACCCAGCTAGCCTGTTTGTGTGTATAACAAGTCTTTTTACTCTAGGGTTGATGAAAGCCAAGAAGGTTTTCAAATACAAGTGAAATGGAAATAGTGGGCAGTGTGCTGAAATAATGGGCAGTGTGCAGTAGCGAGAGTCAACCCCACTTGACCTGCACTGATGTACCGTTCTAAACTAGGGTTGCTAGAATATTTAGGGGCATTTGGCTTTTTAGTTTATTGTAAAGCTACTGCAGCTTCTGCTTTATAACCCATTTGCATGCTTTAAGTAACCTGATTATATAAATCAGTTTGTTGAATAAATGTAAACAATCCAGTGCTTTGACAATGCAAGTTCTCTTTTTTCCCCCTCATCCTAATAGCTAATACTTTTCTTCATTTCACTTTCACACCACTTAAAGTGCATTCAATCGCAAAATAAATAAATTCCAAAATAAGTAAGTGAGAATAATAACGAAACAATTCAGAAGTAGCATCTATTTTAAAAATACAGTATTTGTTTTTAGAAATCAATAGGGTTTATTTATTTGTTTGTTTGTTTGATAATTTAGTTTTGATAAAGGTTTCTGGGGCAATTCAGGCTGAGTATATGATGAAGAATACATTGATTATACTAACACATTACATGCTAACATCAATCTATAAACTATGACTGATGTCAATCATCTAACTTTTCTTTTAGCTAACTTTTCTCAATATAACTCTACTGCTGCCTCATCCTTTGGGAAATGCTAGTTGCTTGGCTGTCACACTGATCCAATGCCTTCTACATCCTTGACTTTGAACTGGCAAGGGGCTGCTGACTTCATTGTGATACACTTGTGACATGCTCACTTAAGGATAGTGACTGTGACATTATTGAAGAAAGGAAGAGCTGGCAGCTAGAATCTTCATTATCGGGTCAGCATTGGCAGTGTACATATTTCTCCCTATGCAAATTTATTTAAAAAGCCATGGGGGATTTTTACTAAAACTGATGCACTCAGAATCTGGTACAGCTGTGCATGGTAGTCAATCAGCTTCTAACTTCAGCTTGTTCATATAAACTTTGACAATAAAACCTGGAAGCTGATTGGCTTCTTTGCAGAGCTGCACCAGATTTTGTACCATGCAGTTTTAGTAAATAACCCCCCATATGTCAAGGGATCTTTGTCAGTAGTACTTAGCCTTTATGAACATTCAACAGTAAAAACATGCTGCAACTGATGTACCATACTAACACATTTTTCTCTTGGCTCAGTGAGTCTGAAATAAAGTTTCACCTCAATCATTCGGTCATGTGGAAAAGGAATTTGTATTTCTTATAATTTGCCTGCACTTGACTATGTGTTAATAGTGAATGTAGGATCCCGTGGTTATATAAAACATGTATTCCCTTTGTAAATCAGCCCCAGTGAGCCAGCCTCATTTAGGTACAGAGAATTCAGTAAAAAGATTTATAATATTATATAAGATTGTTGTTTCATAAAATATATGCTTATGCTTTACAATATCACTACAAAGCCAGAAAATTTATATTTTTACTATAAGCATAGAATGAGCCTTTACGTTATTGATTAAATATTGAGGCAAAAGCTGCAGGTAAAGAATAAGCTGTAACTATGCAAATACAATAACTTGATTTTCATTCAAGAAAATCAAAGAAATGCAAACTTCTGCATATATTTTTTTCTATATTTTTTAATACAAATAGTATAAGGGTGAAAGGAAGATAGAGAAGCAATGTCTAAGCATAGGCAAAATGGTAAAAAATAAAAAGTAAAAGATTTAAAAACTATAATGAGAGATAGATTCAAGATACACCTTTATGAATAGAATTAAAAGGGTTACTTTAAACGTTTTACAAACATAAATAGCTTTGTGCAGATACTTACAGTTACTCAAAAAAGAAATTGTATTTTCCTTCACTGATCTGTGTTAAAAAGAGGTAATGCAAAAAATGTTAACTCCGTTCAATGAGCAGATAAATTTCATTCAAATGAAAAAATGAGCCAGACTTCTATTAATGTAGTTATCAAAAGCTACACAAGGCATGCCAATGAGCTTGTGAAACTTTGTTTTGTAACACCTATAGATCAAAATTGTTTACCAAAGGTTCTCCATCTTACCAAACTTTGTTGTCAAGCAGCCAATCATGTTGAAGACAAAGCAAACAAAGATTTTCCTATTGTGACCAAATGCATAATATAAGTACAGTCTTGCAAAACTGGCAAATATTTAGTAAAGCATTAATAAACTGTTAGTATGCCAAGTGAATATTTTGCAATAAGTGGGTTATGTACTGATAGATTATTAAAAACAATAAAGATTGGTAACATAAGGAACATAGGGAAATAGAGGTTGACAAGCTTTTTAGATATGTATTCTATCTGATTTGCCTGGTTTATTATTATTATTATTATTATTCAGGATTTATATAGCACCAACAGTTTAGTCAGCACTTTATAATATAAAGGGAGACAATATAGCAACAATACAGCTCAATACAAGAGGACTAGGAGGGCCCTGCTCCTTGGAGCTTACAATCTAAGAGTTTATCTTGAAATATGTGCCAAGTTCAAATTTTCTGCACTATCGGCTGTTATTAATAATACTGTGGTGTATGTGTGTATGCGTGTATGTGTGTGTGTGTGTGGGGGGGGGTTGGGGGGATTGAAAGCATTAAAAAAAATCTTTAACTAGCTCCTGACACACTGCACCCTTTTTGACTTTACACATGTAGTGATAGAAGCAACTCTTGCCTTGCTCCAAGCTACACAGTTTGTAGCCACTAATCAAGCAATCTCACCAGTCTCCTGAGCAAGCCTGTACTTATCTTTACAAACTGGGGCAGATTTACTAAAACTGGAGCACTCATAATCTGGTGCAGCTGTGTAGGGTAGCCAATCATCTTCTAACTTCAACGTGTTCAATTAAGCACCAGATTTAGCACTTTGCAGTTTTAGTAAAATAAACCCCATTGTGACCTGTTCATTCCCTGTAAAGGCTTTGATCCATGAAACACATTTTTTTAGGGGGGGAAGGGAGGGTTTATGGTTAATGAAAAAACTCTGGACTTTGAAACCATTGTTGTGGCACTTCTGTCTTTTAGGCTCCATACACACTGGTGTAAAAAATGTTGCACCCAAAGGAGTTTAGCATTTTGCCTGTTGAAGCAACTAATATTATTCTATTATATTCTATTATATATTATACTAATATATGTGTCCATGCATATTAGGCAATCTAGTGGAGTTTTGTTAGCTCAGCATTTAAAGGAAGAAAAAATACCTTCTGTTTTACGTTTTTGAGAGTGTTTTTCTGGCAGAAAGATACGCTAACCGCTCATAAATGCTAACACAAAAAACACTGAAAATTTGCGTTTTTTTCTGCCAAGAGCACTTGTGTGCAGGAAGTTTAACTCTTAGATAACATTTACTAATATGTATTGAGCAACACTTTGTGATTGATTTACTAAAACCGAGGAGTACAAAATCTGGTGCAGCTGTGCATGGAAGCCAATCAGCTTCTAACTTCAGCTTGTTCAATTAAGTTTTGACAAACAAACCTGGAAGCTGATTGGCTTCTATGCACAGCTGCACCAGATTTTGCACTCTCCAATTTTAGTAAATCAACCCCATTGCTACCAGTAGCAGGTGAGTAGAGTACAGCCAAACTCACAATAAATAACACACGTATCATAAAGCACAGTTTCTCTACCTCGGATCCTGTTTATACCAACTATCAAGTATTCTTTACAAAGACGGTCACATTAATACAATAGGATCATAAACACAATAACAAACTTGCTCCGTAATAAAAGGATCTAGTTGTAGCCCCTGGGAGAGACAGAAGGAAAAGCCTCTAGCAATGTAGATTACTCACAGACTGCTTTCAACAGAGACTGCTCTTATGCAGGTAAAGATGTAATCTCTTGCTACTAAGGAATACTATGTTCTCTACTCCGCTGTTAACTGCCCGAAAATAAATTGGATCCACCCTTCTCACTGCAGGCTTACACCATGAAATCCTACTTTCAGTGCAATCACAATTCCAGCAGTATACCTGCTTTCAGGCTCCCCCTGTGGGGATGAAATGAAAGTCATCTAGCTGGAACTCATTGCAATGAATCAAACAAATCAACAAATAGTGCAGACCCAAGATAATAGAAACTAAAAGTTTTAACATACTCACATTCAGGTTACAATTAAAAGCCACACATCTATATCCCAATCCAAGTTTCATCTGAAAAGGCTTTTTCAGGTGACACACTCATACACTTGGACATTGTTTATATACACATGCCACACAAACCACCCCTCCCCTAAAAAACATTTAACCCCATAGACATCACACTATTGCGTAATATGCATAGAACACAATGCCAGCTACATAAATCATATCACCTGTCAAAATGTTTTCCATCACATACTGTATAAATATATGTAATATTTCCCCTAAACAAAATTTGTGATAAAAAGCACTTTTCATATTATATAATTATATTTAAATTTAAAGTGCTTAATTTAAGAATCCATCCTTTGAATTCATTCTTCGTTTGTTTGTTTTTTTTGGGGGGGAAGGGTTTGACATTTTTCTGAAGATGTTACCCGTCTCACATTGATGGACATTTGGCATCAGCCATTAAAAGAAAATATCCGGTGTAGGAAGGTAGAAAAGTAGTAACCTGTTTATTTAAGTATAGGTTTTCCTTTATTTGTGAGCTATCTGCTCTAGAATTCAAGGTGGACAATCTCCACTACTCTACAATCATTGTACAAAAATAACACCAAGCAAAGTAAACCTAGGATATCAGATTTCGATTCATCAGTCCAATAGACCTTTTTCCAGTCTTCAGTAATCTATTGGCAGTGGTTCCAGACCCATTTTAACAATGACTTTCTAGAAGGCACTTGATGTGTCAAACCTGCAACTTATGGTGTTCTGTTCATAGTTAAAAAGTGAGACTAGCTTTCTTCGACCAGCTCTTGTTCTGTCAGGCGCCTGTTCAGCAAATTCACTTTTAGAATCTTGCTGGATGATTCTGTTGTGGCATTATGTCTGCCTGATCTTTTTCTGTCCGAGTTTTCTCCAGTTTCCAACTACCTTTAGATGGTTTTGAAAGCTATACTCGATGCCTCAGCTTTATTTAAAATTTCTGTACAGAAAATGACCCACAATTGTGAAGGTTATAATGGTCTGTCTGGTTTAATTTGTTAATTGCCTTTTTTCTCACTATTATGCAATATACTATTTACTTCAGTGCAATATTGTCCAAATAATGCTTTAGAGGGAGTACTAACAGTTGTTTCCAATACTGATTTCATGAAAAGGATTTAGAAGTAATCAGCAAAATTTGGGACACTTTGTAATTGTTTGTATCATTCACAGGGTTTAACGTACTTTCATTTTGGCAGAAAAGCTGGAAGATGTTAACCCATTACTTGTTCTTGTAAAAAAAGCCTTTTTACGCAACTCTGAAGTTTACATTATTTCTCAGTTTTTGGGAACATAAACTTTTTTTCTTTACCCTATGGCATTTTGTCACTTGCCATTGTGTCATTTAGATGTCCTTCACATTATGTATTCCATTAAAGTCCAACTGAACCCTCTAGGAAAATCCTTGCAATCACCTGCCAAATCCCCTATGCATCATGTACCCTTGTAAGTGAAACAACAGCTTTGTCCATGTGAACAGCGGTCCAGCATAAGTAGTCCCACATGCCCCTTTGTCTTATGTCCCCTGCCTGCATCAGTAAGGACTCTGCAGCAAATGACAGGTGGGGTCTTTACCTGGCCATCACTCACTGTGGAGAGGAACACCCCTGATGTCATCTTCTAGCATGAAGGGATCAGGCTGCACCTGACTTGAGAAAATGACAGTATGTTAACATGTACTGTATTAAGGCAGTCAATTAGGTTTGAATGCACTGGCAGCAACAATACTGAAAATCATATGTGTACATTTATTATTATAATACAGGATTTATATATCGCCAACGTTTGCTCAACGCTTTACAATATAAAAGGAGACAATACAGCAACGTTACAATTCAACACAAGAGGGTTAGGAAGGCCCTGCTCCTTGGATCTTACAATCTAAGAGGGAGGAGCTGGTGGTACAAAAGTTAATAACTGTGGGGGATGAACTGATATGAGGAATAGAAGATTCCGTTATTAGCTGAAGGCAGGATAGGCTTCCCTGAAGAAATAGGTTTTCAGAGATCGCCTAAAAGTGGGCAGAGTAGGCGATAGTCTGATAAATTGGGGTAGAGCATTCCAGAAGATGGGTGAGTCTCTGGAGAAGTTCTGCAGACGAGCATGGGAGGAGGAGACAAGGGAGCTAGAGAGTAGGAAGTAATGCGAGGAGTGGAGAGGACAGTTTGGGTGATATTTGGAGACAAGATCAGTGATGTAATTTGAGGCAGAGTTACAAATGGCTTTATATGTTATTGTTAATGTTTTGTATTTTATTTGTTGGGCAATGGGAAGCCAGTGGAGGGATTGCTGGAGAGGGATGGCAGATATAGAACTGTTAGTAAGGTGGATGAGTCTGGCAGCAGCATTCATGATAGTCTGAAGAGGGAATAGCCTGCAATTCGGTAGGCCAATGAGGAGTTACAATAGTCAAGGCGAGAGATAACAAGGGAGTGATTAAGTTGCTTAGTGATTTCAGAGGTTAGGAACGGGCGTATCTTGGAGATGCTGCGGAGGTGATGTCTACAAAATTTGGACAGTGATTGGATTCGGGGCTGAAAGAACAGATGGGAGTCTAGGATTACACCTAGTACCCTGGCATGAGGGGAGGGACTGATGGTTGTATTTTTGATCTTGATGGAGAAGTCAGGGGAGGGGGCACATGCTGGAGGTAATAGTATGAGCTCCATTTTGCAAAGATTTAGTTTGATGAAGTGGAGTGACATCCATGTCGATATGTCGCTTAGTAGGTTAGTAATGTGAGAGGAGACTGAAGGGGCGAAGTGTGGAGTAGAAAGAATTGTGTGTCATCAGCATAGAGATGGTACTTAAAACCATGAGAGTTTTTAATACAGCAAATTAATGGTACTGCCACACAGTGTGGTGTATGTGTTACAGCTAGTGATGGACTGAACTGGCATGGGTCCACTTTTGCAGGGGTTCAGCAAACTTCAAAGAAGTTCGGATTCTGAACCCAAACCCCACTGAAATCGAAGGGAGCCAAATCTGTCAAATTAAAAATTCCCATTTTGGGGCTAATAGGCAGGAGGGGTGTAAAAAAATAGCATTGGGGGGGAGCACTGGCTTGGGGAACTTGTAAAAATTTTTTAAAAAATCATTAATTCCATACAGCCAGGAGCAGAGATATTAGCACTGACATTTACAAAGGATGAATTAACTTTGACAACTTTTTTGTTTTTTGAATGAAAAAAAAAAAAAAAAAGCCCCCCCTCCCCCCACGTGTCTGCTATGTAATTTGTGGGGACCTTTGGAGAGGTATGTGTGCTGTTTGTCTTTTTCTGGCAATAAAAAGCATTTGCCACCAATTTAAACTGTTTGTTTTTGTAAATGTTATTTTTGTAGCTGTATATCATACAGCAAGAATGAAAAAAAATCTGGTATGCATTTTAAAGGGGTATTTCACAAAGGAGAAACAAAAAAAGTACCCCAACTCAAAACTGTAACCTAGAAAATAAGGACACCCAAATGTTTGACAAGTCCTTTATTAAAAAAAATTAAAATCCCCAAAAATTGTCAATCACCTTATCCAGTGATGTACAGTATCACACAGAAGTGAGTACACCTCTCACATTTATGTAAATATTTTATTACATCTTTTCATGTGACAACACTGAAGAAATTACACTTTGCTACAATGTGACGTAGTGAGTGTACAGCTTGTATAACAGTGTAAATTTGCTGTCCCCAAAATAACTCAACACACAGCCATTAATGTCTAAACAGCTGGCAGCAAAAGTGAGTACACCCCTAAGTGAAAATGTCCAAATTGGGCCCAATTAGCCATTTTCCCTCCCCGGTGTCATGTGACTCGTTAGTGTTACAAGGTCTCAGGTGTGAATAGGGAGCAGGTGTGTTAAATGTGTGTTATCACTCTAACTCTCTCATACTAGTCACTGTAAGTTCAACATGGCACCACATGGCAAAGAACTCTGAGGATTTGAAAAAAAGAATTGTTGCTCTACATAAAGATGGCCTAGGCTGTAAGCTGATTCCCAAGACCCTGAAACTGAGCTGCAGCACGGTGGCCAAGACCATACAGCGGTTTAGCAAGACAGGTTCCACTCAGAACAAGCCTCACCATGGTCGACCAAAGAAGTTGAGTGCACATGCTCAGCATCATATCCAGAGGTTGTCTTTGGGAAATAAACGTATGAGTGCTGCCAGCATTGCTGCAGAGGTTGAAGGGGTTGGGGGTCAGCTTGTCAGTGCTCAGACCATACGCCGCACACTGCATCAAATTGGTCTGCATGGCTGTCATCCCAGAAGGAAGCCTCTTCTAAAGATGATGCACAAGAAAGCCCAAAAACAGTTTGCTGAAGACAAGCAGACTAAGGACATGGATTACTGGAACCATGTCCTGTGGTCTGATGAGACCAAGATAAACTGATTTGGTTCAGATGGTGTCAAGCGTGTGTGGCGGCAACCAGGTGAGGAGTACAAAGACAAGTGTTTATTGCCTACAGACAAGCATGGTGGTGAGAGTGTCATGGTCTGGATCTGCATGAGTACTGCTGGCACTGGGGAACTACAGTTTATTGAGGGAATCACGAATGCCAACATGTAATGTGACATATTGAAGCAGAGCATGATCCCCTCCTTTCAGAGACGGGGACGCAGGGCAGTATTCCAGCATAACGACCCCAAACACACCTCCAAGACGACCATTGCCTTGCTAAAGAAGCTGAGGGTAAAGGTGATGGACTGGCCAAGCATGTCTCCAGACCTAAACCCTATTGAGCATCTGTGGGGTATCCTCAAACATAAGTGGGAGGAGCGCAAGGTCTCTAACATCCACCAGCTCCATGATGTCATCAGTGGAAGAGGACTCCAGTGGAACCTGTGAAGCTCTGGTGAACTCAATGCCCAAGAAGATTAAGGCTGTACTGGAAAATAATGGTGGCCACACAAAATATTCACACTTTGGGCCCAATTTGGACATTTTCACTTAGGGGTGTACTCACTTTTGTTGCCAGCGGTTTAGACATTAATGGCTGTGTGTTGAGTTATTTTGAGCGGACAGCAAATTTACATGTTATACAAGCTGAACACTCACTACTTTACATTGTAGCAAAGTGTCATTTCTTCACTGTTGTCACATGAAAAGATAGAATAAAATATTTACAAAAATGTGAGGGGTGTACTCACTTCTGTGAGATACTGTAGATCCATGTCAATCACACTGCCCAATGGACCGAGACACATCCTGCTCATTCGCTAGTCATCAACCAAATGAAAAATAATGTGCATTAAAGCCATTATATACATGGCTTTATATATATGGTCTCCCAGTAATGTCATAGACATACAGTGTATGGACATGACTGTATATGGTCAATGACATCACTAAGATCTCTCTGCTTTGTTACATGGCCAGGGATTCTCAGCCATGAAAATGAATGGGGATGGTGATGTCACTGGTTGTTAAGGACTTACCAGTGCCCTGCACCCACCAACATCCTCAACAACCATTGACAGTGGGAAGCTGTCACGCAAAATGGTAGTAGTAATACCACTATTATACATGTTATCCAGCTTGTGCTGAACAGGTAAATGTTTGGGCATTCATCCAAATTTCCACAGAGACAAATTTCAGTTTGAACCTGTGTTTGGACCAAACCTTAAACTCATCCCTAGTCAGATCATGTTACAGTAAGTTTTGTTCCATGTGCGTTTTACCACAAAAATAAAAAATGTGCCTTTACGGTTATTCACTGGACTTGAATTGCTTAATTTTAATCAAAACTGGAAAAACTGTGGTGTTTCAAAACATTTGACTGGTAGAAAATAAAGCTGGGAGAGGTAGCCAAAAGCACATGTGCCAGAGCAGGTAAGCAATGTAATTTTCTATGGTATCTAGAATATTGTCACATGGCATGTTAACATTCTTGGACTGGCCCGCTGGTGGTCTGAAGGATCCTCCAGTGGGTCCCTGTGCCCTACAAATACAGCATCACTGCCATAAGCTGTAATTCAAAACTAATTAGGCCCCAGCTTCCTACAAATATAGTGCTGCCACCATAGGTTGTAATTGATAAGGTGACTGAGCTGTACAAAACTTGGCTCTGTGCATCAGACCACTGACCTCCAAGAGGTTGGGCTGATTTGAAGTCTATGGCATGCAATTGTTCACTGACCCACTGGTCCTCTGATGCTTGTAAATTCACACTGAACGTGGCACTTAACTCACATTTTTTTAATAATATTTTAAAAATGCAATACATTTAAATATAAGTAGAGCCCTGGTATACCTAAAATTTTGGAACAATTGATGCAAACAAATAAAGTGGTTGCAAGTGCAGAAGTTTTTTCACCCTCCATACATACAATGCATGAAGGTAAAAAAACCTTCTTCGTGTAATGCTACCCCTCTCGATCCGGTGCTGTGCACGAGAACAAAGACTCTCTCCATTCTCTCACTCCTCATTGGCTTAGATACAGAAACGGGAGCCATTGGCTGGAATACAATACCGAGGTATTGTTATCCTGGACACAATAAAAAATAATGTTTTATGAAGAGCCTGGGCCAGTTTTTACATACAACAAACACACTAGATTCTTCTAAACTACCTAACTAAAAATTCTCACTATGCTTTCCCTAGCCACGCATTGCATGATGTCAGCCCCCACCTAATGTGCTAGAATTACACAGTATACAGGGAGAAGTGTCCAAGTATCCAAGCTGTTTGGCAGCTATAGGAGGTGGCAAGCTGTTTTCTGGGTCAAAGGGGATACTGGAGATTATGGCCAGGTCTGCCAATGTTACTACAAATGCATATGTGTTTTCACAATGGTTTGAATAAGGGTGACATGGGCATTGATTATCCATAAGTGTTTGCCTGCAGGAAAAGGATCCAGATTAACTGCAGATCCAGATTAACTGCAATCTCTTACTCAGCAGGTAGTTGTGCTAACCCCTAATCCTAGATATAGATTTAAAAACTGATCAGAAAGTTGAGAACATATATACAGGTATATTTAGATAAAAACTAAAATGCAAAATGGATAATAAATTACAATACATCTTTTTTTTCTAAATAATAAACTGATGCATACAGTTTACAATATCAATATTTAAAATTATTCATTTGTGGATTAAAAAATACAAAATGTATTCTAATATAGAAAAAACAAATGTGTGTCAGACAATGGCATGAAGTATTGAAATAGCACTAGAATCTGATAATGTGAAAAAATTACTAAAACTCTTTATACATACTGTAAATACTTCAATATCGCCCTCTAGTGAGAAAAATATAAAATACAAGCAAAAAGCTAAGAATTCAGTAAAGGCAAACTTCCAGCTACAATGTCCTAGGCCCTTTTACTTGGCAGTAAGGCCCCAGGGACATTCATCTCAGGGACTGAATATTATCTTAGAATTAAAAAGTATGGGTATTAGTTAATTTAAAGCTAGACTTGAGCAGCTATATTGAACTAGCTCATGGAAAACAGGAAGGAGGGTGGAGGGAGCACAGGATACCTAAAGGTTTCTCTTTCTAGAACACAATCTCTGGTCTTCCGCACACCTTTCAAAACTCTCTTGGTCTTTCTCTTACAAGGCTATTGTTACCTAGGTTATGTGTATATGTGAATACACCCTAATCCCTGTAGGAGTATGTACTTATACACAGCATGATCTGAGAGTTCTTACACAAAGGAGGGAGCTCTATCTGCAATATACATTTATTGATAGAGTTACATAATATACACAAATTACACACTAAGCAGTATTTAACCACTTGCCCTCCTGAGGATTTACCCCCCCCCCCCCCTTCCTGACCAGGCCATTTTTTGCGTTACGGTGCTGCGTTACTTTAACTGAAAATTGCACAGTCATGCAACACTGCACCCAAATAAAAAATATGTCCTTTTTTTCCCATGAATTGAACTTTCTTTCGGTGGTATTTAATTGCCTGTGAGTTTTTTATTTTTTTTGCTATAGAAAAAAAAAGACCGGCAATTTTGAGAAAAAAAACAATATTTTTGACTTTTTGCTATTAAATATGTCCAGTAAAAAAATTTTAAAAATCTAATTTTCTCATAAATGTATGCCAAAATGTATTCTGCTACATGTCTTTGTAAAAAAAAAATCCCAATACGTGTAAATTAATTGGTTTACATGAAAGTTATAGCGTTTACAAATGGCGGTATATATACTGGGATTTTTTTTTTTTTACTAGTAATGCCGGCAATCAGCGACTTATAGCGGGACTGTGGCGGACATTATGACACTGGTGGGAACTGACTTGGTGCCACTGACATCCCCAGTGACACCAATACAGTGATCGGTGCTAAAAAAAAGTACTGACACTGTACTAATGAGACTGGGCAGGAAGGGGTTAACATGAGGGGCGATCAGAGAGTTAACTGTGTGCAGGGAGTGTTTTATTAGGGGGTGGTGTGTGTGTGTGATTCACTGTAATTACACTGCTCTGGATGGCTGTGCTGTGCACAGCCTTCAACAGCAATGTGCCAGAGCTGACAGACAGGAGAACTGTTAGTAAACAAAACAGTTCTCCTCTCTGTCGGAGATCCTCAGAAATCACCAGATGCCGGCAAGTAATTAACGGCCGAGGCCCAGCGATTGACAGCAGCGGCTTGGGTAGGGTGCGCACACGGCTTGCGCGTGGCCCCTACCCGGAAATGCAAAATAATGTATATATACACGTGATTTTGTGCACTGCTGCCACCCTGTAGCAGTATTTCTGCTATAGGGCGGAGGGCAAGTGGTTAAAACACAATGTACAGTATAAGTCTCTTGACTTATATGATATTTACAAATTACCCACAAAACCATATTTACAATGCAATGTACAATACAAGTATGGAGCTAGCTTACCTCTCAACTTCAGGTCTGGTCATGCTGGCTGCTGGGTGTCCCAACACAAAAAAAACCCCACAGCTTAATAATAATAAGGTTCTGCATCCTCCTAGAGCAAAATTAAAACTCCACCTACAAGCTTTACCCAGTGCTCTGCTGGACACAAGTCACAAGACTGCTCTAACTGCTGATGAGAAAAGGTATTTAGCAATTTATATTTACTAAGATAATTGTATTTCCATGTTCTGTGTACTGTGGGAGACCAGATACAGTGAATTCAGGGTCTTGGGTTTAGTAACACTTTAAAGCTCATTCTGTTGCATTAAGAACATCCTCATGGTTGATAATCATATACAGAGATCCCACATCTGCCATTACTAATATCAAATTCTCATTAGCTTGAACCCCCAGTATCAACTGTAACAAATGCTTTGTGCCTTTCAAATATGCTGTGATTTATTGTACCAATGGTTGCAACAAAACATCTATATCCACTTGACGACCAGCAACATACCTGTACCTTTGTCACTGTGTAAATTACTGGTACCCTACATGTGAAAGGTATGAGATATTTCTCCTTATTTAACATTTTCTTTTTCACAGCATGTATGAGGCCGTGAATAATGTCTATTAAGTTCTAATGCCAATACACAAAGCCAACTGAGAATTGGCTGTGTACAATTCATGGTAAACTGCAGTATTGCAAGATTGTCTACCAGGTAACAAGGACACTTTCTGCTTTTTTCTATTGATATAGTGATGATATCAACATCTTCTCCAAGACATTTGAGGACCATCTGAACTGGGTGTAATCCAGTAATTGCCACATGATGAGACAAAAAATACAATATCTGGGACATGTGGGGGCATATCACCGGACACAGCCAAGGTACAAGCTGTCCAAGATTGGCACCCTCCAAGGACTGTCACAGAGTTGCGCTTTTTCCTAGGGTTAGTGGGATACTACCGGTGGTTCATTCCCAAGTTTGCCCAGGTAACCGCACCACTGACCCAATTGCTGAGTGGGCACAGCTCTCAAAAGATGAGAGGACCTTCACCTTTCATACAAGCCCTCTGGCAGGTCACGCAGCAACAGGCTTTCAAGGCCTTAAATCAAAAGCTGACCTCAGCCCTGCTGATAGCCTGTGAGGACTATACCAAGCCCTTTTGGGTCTACATGGATGAAAGCCTGAAAGGCCTGGGGGCTGTCCTAGCGCAAGTCCAAGTGCAGGATAACCAGGAGTTGGTGATAGCCTATGTCAGCCGCAGCTTATGGCCTACTGAGAAGAATCCCCATAACTACAGTTCTATTAAGCTGGAACTTCTTGCACTGGTCTGGGCCATTACTGAGAGGTTCACAAAGTATCTCAAGGGAGCAAAGATAGAGGTCTTCACGGATAACAATCCCTTGGCCTATTTGTAAACAGCCAACTTGGGAGCTCTGGAACAAAGGTGGGCCACCCGCCCAGCACGATTCAACAATAAAATACACTACCGACCTGAAAAACTTAGTGGGCATGTGGATGCCCTTTCCCAGTTCCCAATAGAACCCCCTCAATGAGGATGTGATTGCCAGCCAAAAAGACATAGCAGTTGTGCCTGTTTTGCTTGTGGCAGCGGCTTCCTCTTCCATTGGAAAATGGGATCCTGAGTCAGCTGAACTTTATGAGCAAGAGGATTGGGCCCTAATCCAACAAACCCAGACCTCATACAGGTGCAGCACTTCCTTTCTCACAAATATAGACCTTCCACAAGAGAATGTCAGAGACTATCCCCTGTGTCATGGGCCATCCTGGGACAGTGGTATCAGCTAGAATTCTGGGATAAAGTGCTTTACAGCACCCCCTCTGAGCAACAAGATATTCTTCAGGTCGTGGTCTCCCAGTCGCATAACTTGGAGGTCTGCCAACTGCTTCATGCCACAGTGGGACATTTTGGGGTGGACCAAATGGTGGCTCTAGTTCAGAGATATTTATTTTGCCCACATCTGTCCCACTGGATACATAAGGCCAAGAGTGTGAGAGTTGTACCATCCACAAAGCTCTTCCTCAGCAGTATCCAGAAGTCACACATCACACCCTGTCATCCTCAGGGTAACGGGGCCTGTGAGTGGTTCAGAACTTTGGAAGTAGGTTTCCGAGACTGAATCAGCATGTGCATCTGCATATAGGGGCTGTGGTGTGGGCCTAAAATAACACGGTCCATCAGACACACACCCTTTTTCCTTATGTTTAGGCAATATAGTCACATGCCTGTAGACTTCTTTTGGGATACCTCTGAGAGACTCCCACCTCACACCCCCAGCACCTGGGTACAGGAGCATTGGCAACGAATAGGCTAAACAACTGGTGTTGGATAGACACAAAGACATAACTCCAGAATCAGTGCTCAAGGAACTACCATTGCAACCAGGGGACCAGGTGCTAGAGAAGAATTCAAAACACACCAGGGGTAGTAAGCTGGAGCCTAAGTTGAGAAGCACCCCATACTGGGTGGTGAGACAACCATTCATACCTACTCCTGTCTATGACCTGGTCTCTGAGGGGTCTGACCCTGTCAAGAAGTGGTTGCATTGCAATATGTTGAGGCCTTGTGTACTGGGGAACGAGTGTTCCAAGGAGTCTGATGAGGACCTGAAAGCTTTTGACCATGCCAACCTCCCATCGGTACAAGAGGCACCCCTGGAATTGTTCTTGCCACCGCTTGAGCTTGAACCTCCACTCTCCAGTGCCCGTGAGCTCAAAGGATCTGGAGCTGAGAATCCAGCCGAACCAGCCACCCCGACTGTAATGGTCTGGAGGAGAATCCCACGTGGGGCCCAGGTGAGCAGCAACCAGAGGATTTTAACGACTACCTTCAAAACTCTCTGATTATGTTGTTTCACTGTGTTTAATAGTTCTCTCTTCACTTGTTTTGTTTGCCTGCTGTTGACATTGTATTGTGTTGTGATGATGAAGAGAGTATCTATTAAAGAGGAGAAGAGTGTAGGCAGGTGCTGTATGTTTTCTCCACTGCAGGTGGTACTCACACTAAGTGGCACCTCAGCCTGGAGCTTGGAGAGGAAGTCCAAGAGAAATGTTTCTCTATGGTTTCCTAGGTCAATGGAGCAGTGTCCAGGGTTGACTATGCTGTGCCCATGTGACCCTCAGTGCAATCTTGGGTCAGCAGTGTCTATGTAAGTCTCTGAACCTAGGTTTTGGCGGACGTCTGGTGTGTGGCTAGTGTAGGGATAGAGAACCCACTTGTTAGCGAAAGTAACTAACGGTAGGGGAAGATTGCTAATGAGGAGGGAAAGATTAGGGGCTCACTACCCTGGAAAGAAACTTCCCTCTTGGGACCAGACCAGCCAGGCTGCACTTCACCCTCTGAAACAGACGCTGCCGACACCTCTCCCCCCTCTACAGCTGGTTACATTGAACTTATTCCCCAAGCAGTGCTCTCCTGCCTGGGTGTTTGTAATGTTGGCATTTTGTTTAATACAAGCTTCACGTTTTACTGCAACCGGGCTTTGTGTATTTACTGCCCGCATCACGTTGCAACACCCCACAAGCTATGTACAGCATACTAGGTATAGGGTAACATAGAGGTAGATAGTCTGTGATTAATCGTTCCCAATAATTGTTTGATTGGCTGTTAGTGGGGCGGCATGCAGATAGGTATGGGCGGCGTTTTCCAGCTTCCAAGATGGCGATTTGTGGCGCCAGTCATGTTTGAAGGGCGGTACATAAGGGGCTGATGCGCAGACATCTGTATCCTTTGAAAAAGTCACAGGAAGTGACGAAACACGTCAGGAACACGTGACGTCAGACGCATCGACGTTGACAGGAAGTGCGATCGCGGCCATCTTGGAAGTGGGAACATGTGGCCAGTGTTCCCTAGTCTGTTTGCATGTACATCTCGATGAGGAGGACCTGCCCTACTCTTACTGTAATGTAAGTTATTGAATAAAGGTTATCATTTATTGAATCTACCATATGTAATTTCGATTTTCTTATGAGGAGAATGGAAGATAAATCACTGTATTGGATCTAAACACTGGATGGAATTCTACAGCTAAGGAGATTTGTATCAAGCCCTGTTTTTGGATATATAGGGTAATTATCCATCTAGCACATGAGTTGGAGATCATTTTTTGGTTGGGGATGTGTGTAGGATCACTGATATATTAAGTGTGGTGTCAAAAAGTTGCAGTGTTGCAAGTCTCACAGATTCACATAGTGGATGTGATATGTGTATGTTTCACTGGTTATATATTTGGTGACACAGAGATCTAAAATATATGTGTATATGTTGATATTCACATAGAGAGTATATATATATATTTTTTTTTTTTTGTGTGTTCTGGAGTGTTTCACGAGTATTGCATGGTGCACTGTTAAGGGCACGTGTGTTTTTATTACCAAAAAGGTATGACACTATGTTAAGTTTTTTCTTTTTGAGGTATATGGGCATCAGAATTTGCGGGTGTTGAGAAAAAGAATTTTTTCGTGGAAAAGAAGAAAAAAAGAGACTTTATTGAACATTTGTTTATACGAGTGGGGTTTGCCTTGATATTTGGGATATTTATATGGTTTTATTTAAAAGAAAAGTCTTTATACTGTATATCATTTTTTAACCTTCAAGGGTGGAGGTGGATTACTTTTCTGGGTATTTTTTCGGTGTGTGCTTTGCATTTGAGAAATATATATGTACAGCATACACTCACTGGGAACTTTATTAGTGTATATTTGTGTAACAAATCACAATCACATGGCAGCAACTCAATGCATTTAGACATCTACAGTATATGTGGTGAAGACGACCATCTGAAGTTCAAACCGAACATCAGAAAGGGGAAGAAAGTGGATTTAAGTGGCTTTGAACGTGGCATGGTTGTTGGTGCCAGAAGGGCTGGTCTGAGTATTTCAAAAACTGCTGATCTACTGGGAGTTTCATGCACAACCATTTCTAGGGAAATCAAACTCAGCAGACCAGGCAACATTTTTCCAATCTTCTATTGTCCACATTTGGTGAGCCTGTGTAAATTGTAACCTCCATTTCCTGTTCTTAGCTGATAGGATGGCACCCGGGTGTGGTCTTCTGCTGCTGTAGCCCATCTGCTTCAAGTTTCAATGTGTTGTGCGTTCAGAGATGGCATTTTGCATACCTTGGTTGTAATGAGTGGTTATTTGAGTTACTGTTGCCTTTCTATTATCTCAAACCAGTCTTCCCATTCTGCTCCCACATCAACAAGGCATTTTCGTCCACTCAACTGCCACTCAATGGATATTTTCTATTTATTTTGGACCATTCTCTGTAAACCCTAGAGATGGTTGTGTGTGAAAATCCCAGTAGATCAGCAGTTCTTGAAATACTCAGACCATCCCGTCTGGCACAAACAATAATGCTATGTTCAAAGTCATTTAAATCTCCTTTCTTCCCCACTCTCGGCTTGAACTTCAGCAAGTCCTCTTCACCACATCTAGATGCCTAAATGCATTGAGTTGCTGCCGTGTGATTGGCTTATTAACAATTTGTGTTACCAAGCAATTGAACGTGTGTACCTAATAAAGTGGCTGGTGAGTGTACTGTATTTGTATGGGAATATAATTATAATTATTCATGAAGAAAGCTACAAAGAAGTAACTTAATTTTAAAATAATATACGTTGAGTATAAACAGTGGGAAATATAGGGAAAGTAAATGTTAAACAAATAAATATTCAATACCATATTTTATATTAACAGAGTTTTATTGATTTAAAGCAATACAAATATATTTATATATTGGTTTCTATGCAGAGCCACGCCAGACCTTACATTATCCAGTTTTAGTAAATCAACCCCCATTTTATTGTTTTTTTTACACCAGATTAGCATGGGATTGATTTAGCTCAGTTAGATTGCTGCCGGAAATATTATTTTTATCTCAGTTTGTGTATTTTTTAAAATAAAGTTGAGCCAAACCCATTAAAATTCACATGCTTCCTAATGGACACAACAGTGGCACTGAATTTCAGTCTTTTAGCCAAACAGCTGCAAACAGAGTCACAAAGCAGAAAAACAATAGCATAAATAAAGTCAGGGGTGATTTAGAATTCCTCTTTGGCACTCGTGTTCTTAGTGGTTTTTCAATGCGGTCCCACTGGGTAAGAATGGCTTCACGTGCTCCGTCCCACTTTGCTGGGCCACTTAGACGGAAATGGTAAGAATTGAAGGTTCCAAAGACAAGCTTAACGGCTAAAACTGGATCTGTTAGAAATAGCTTCAATATATTTGGCTTTGCACCTATATCTGAAGCAATGTCATCATTGTACGAAATGTAATTTATTCGTCGAAAATTGTTTTCAGATGTTGCAAACCTTAAATAATAAAAATGGGTTATTTTACTAATTGCTTTTTGTTACCAACATAGACTATATTTTGTGAAGTATGGCATTAACTCACTTAGTATATCTGTTTAGCCTGATATTCTTGACAGTCTCAAATCTTTAGTCATAGAACATGGGAGAAAGAATGCAATAATTCAGGATACTTAGGGCTTCCTTTTTTAAACCGTTCCCCAGAAGGTTAACCTCTTCGCATCGCCACCTCCCGGCCCTTTAAGGGGTTTCTGATGCTTGGTGGCGGAGCGGGGTTTGGAGTCATATGACCGCCATGATTAGCTGTCACAGCAGTCACATGATTGGAAAGGTCCCGATTGCAAGGAGAGATCTGGACCTTTCCGTGGGACATCGACACGTGCTGAGAGCGTGCAGTGCGCGCACTCTCAGCACATGTTTGTTTACAAATGGTACACAAATGTGGCTGCTCGGCATAAAGACCCAGCCACCGAGAGGCCACATATTTAGCACTATCCCTCCCATTTCTTTTGACCACTAGACATCCTCAGTCTTCCCAGTTGAATAACGTCCAGTAAGTGATAGGTGTCATGGACGTACTCCCAGAGGGGGGCATTAAAATGAGGCCTTGCACTCAAACACAATGCCAAGAGTAGCAATAACTTTTTCAGATCTGTGGTGCTCATTATAAAATTTAGGACTGTCCAACATCAGAGAGGAAATGATTAGTAAGAGGAGCCTATGGGGGAGATTTACTAAAACTGGAGCACTCAGAATCTGGTGTAACTGTCCATGGTAGCCAACCAGCTTTCAACTTCAGTTTGTTCAATTATGCTTTGGCAATAAAACCTGGAAGCTGATTGGTTTCTATACAGAGCTGCACCATATTTTGCAAGCTCCAGTTTTAGTGAATCCCCCTCTATGTGTCATGTAACTTGCCTGAAAATTTCAAAACAGGAGAACAGTAAAGAGAGCCAAGAGCATGGTGATTGGCCAGAGACACAGAGAGCAGTACTGTGCTAGAAAGACAGAAATGGACTCCAGATGTTTGGAGTCTTGTACTTGGATGCAACCTACCTGGCTCCCAGAAACATGAGAAGCGGCTTGTAATCCCTTAGCAAAACAACACTTATCACTTATCAATAGTGTATCACAATGTATGTTCATTAATGTACTATGCATCCTACCATTTCTTTCGTAGTTTTGCATCCCTGAGCATGTCTTCTTTCATTCCCTTTCCATCTGGAAGTTTTAGCAAGCCTAAAAAATAATTTGGCATCAGCTGCTGTATAAGGTAAAAGCTATTTTCTTTTAGATGAAATATGACCCATGGTTTTTAACTTACATGTTGTTTGTTCTTACCTTTAAATACTCTGGCGGCCCATCGGCACTGAAGCTCTGCAGTTACCATGGTTGGTCCAATCGGTAGGAGAAATGCAATAAATGCAATTGTGGGTTTTTCAATACCCAAAGGAATTATCTTTTTATATAAATTTCCTGTATTTTCATCTCTCTTGAAAACTGACTCGTCCAAAAAAGGGAAACTGTAGTCAAATCCAGTGCACAGAATGACAACATCAAGATCACGCACTATAGAACCATCTGAAAAATGTGCATCTGTTTCAGTAAATGTTGTCACTCCTGACTTGATGATAATTGAGCCTGACAGAACACGACTTGCAATCTCATCATTCACCAAAGGCTCCTTCCATGCAATTCTATGAATAAATATAAATGTATTTCACTAACACAGTCAGAGATGAATAAACTCCTTAAAATTTGCTCTATCAATAATTCACATTATCCCCTCCCCCAAAATCTGCTTAGATCCACATTTTATGGAATTAATTTTTATCTTGGAAAAGCAAACAAAACAATCCCCTATTAATTAGACCTATCAATAATTTTACAAAATCCAAACAAATAAATTCTTGAGGTGTTAAGATCTACAGCACAGGGATATATTTTTTTAATAAACAATATATTTTATCTAAGAAAGAACAATAATTAGGTTCTAGTCATGTGATTGTGCCTAAGATATATTGTGGGGAAATTATGTCAGCCATCTGCTGATATCAAGAGGAACCAATTATTAGTGTCCCTTCCCATAGCGTCCTTTCACACAGGTGTTGACAGTTCAGTCATGTTTTTTGCTAAGAAAAAATTGAGGCTACATTCACACATAAACATCACGTGTTCAAGTTTTCTTTTTTGCAAGCAGAATTGCAGGTTCTTGCAGCTTTTGTTAGGCATTTTTCAACTAGGCGTTTTTTTATTTCGCCAATGGAAAGGGGCAGAGAGCTGCTGTTTGAGCTGAAAACACATGCCAAAATGCTTGAAAAAAAACGCTCAAATGCTCATGTCGCACAATTCAGGCATCTCCTTTGAGGTCTATGGGGAACAAAATGGTCAAATCTGCCTGAAAAGTAGCTCAAGTACTTTTTTGAGCATCAGGCATTTTTCTAGTGAGAGAATGCTCAGATCTGAACAAAGGCTATTTCCGATTTCCAAGGACAGCCATCCAAAGCAGTGTGACTACAGTGAAGCACACACATCCCGCCCCCTAGTAAAACACTCCCAGCACACAGTTAACCCATTGATTGCCCTCTTGTTAACCCCTCCTGCCCAGTGCCATTAGTACAGTGTCAATGCCGTTTTTTAGCTGATCTCTGCTGATCACTGTATTGGTGTCACGGGGGATGTCAGGGACACCAAGTCAGTTCCCCCCAGTGTCAGAATGTCCTCCGCAGTCCCGCTATAAGTCGCTGATCACCGCCATTACTAGTAAAAATAAAAAAGAACCCCAGTATATATACCGTCATTTGTAAACACTATAACTTTCACGAAAACCAATAAATTTACACGTATTGGGATTTTTTTGAGCAAAGACATGTAGCAGAATACATTTTGGTGTAAATTCATTTTTACTGGGCATGTTTAATAGCAAAAAGTCAAAAATATTGTTATTTTCTCAAAACTGTCATTCTTTTTTTTCTATAGCGCAAAAAATTAAAAATGCACAGGCGATCAAATACCACAGAAAGAAAGCTCAATTCGTGGGAAAAAAAGAACATAAATTTCATTTGGGTGCAGCATTGCTTAACCGCGCAATTGTCAGTTAAAGTAATGCGGTGCCGTAATGCAAACAATGGCCTGGTCAGGAAGGGGGGTAAATCCTCTGGAAGGCAAGTGGTTAATTGTTGCAGAAACCAATCATAGGTGACAATGTATAAACAAAAAAGGTTTCTTGTCTGAAAAAAAAAATGAAGCAGCCTTGTTTCATTTAAAAAACAGACCTAAATGGACACAGATATAGGCAGATGTAAACAAAGAATCATCCATTTACATTCACTCACCCAATGACATACATTGGGGCTCTGTCCGGATCCCCTGAAAAATTGACAGACAGATCAAGGCTGAACACCCGTGAGAAAGGACCCTTGGTCCTCATTCATACTGTACATTGTAAGAAAGTGAGACAGTCCAGCAAAGAGCTGAGTTGTGTGAAACCTTTTAACTCATAGTCAAAATCATAAAGCTTACAGCACAGGCACTCAATTTACAGAATGACCATGCATGGCTAGCAGCACAATAGCAGGACAACACCAAGAGCGGGAAACCGAAATGTTTTTCTTAGTTGATATTTCTGGTTGGGTGTTAAGCAGCAAAAAACTGTCAAAGGCTAGCATAGGAAAAAAAAGACATTATTTTTGTATTGGGAAAAAAGTGGCTAGATATGGAGATATTATTTATGTCAGCCTTGATGTGGCAGTGTGGCATCGCATACGTTATTCGTTTGAATGACTCTCTGAAAATTACTAGTTATTCTCTTAACAAATATATGTACATATGCACAAGAACATTATACTTTTAGGAGTAATGTATAAAAGTATAAGCATTTTTACCCCTCAGGTTGTATGTTGAACAGATCATGGTTAAATCGATTGTTCAAGTATCGTTTCAACATCCATCTGGACACTGATCGTGGTATGGAGTTTTCTATCCAATTGTTAATACGACGTAGCATAAACAAATCAAAAGGGTAGCCATCCTTCCCAAGACGAGGGAATATCCATACTCCTTCTCTAGTTGTAAGGTATACCTAAAAAAAAACGTGATAAATAGGTTTAGAAATACAAGCATATATAGACAGGTAAAATGAAATACAATCTGATCAGCAACAGGCTTGATATATAGGGGTGCTATTCTTTTCTCATTTGTGAATACAGTTAATCAAGAGATCGCATTTCCTTTTTTCTCTTACTTTGGAAAGAAATTAACATAATTCCAGCATGCCAGCCAATGCCCAATCAGATTAAAGAACATTAAAATGAATAAATAGGAATTCATCATGACCATACTAAGTACTTAACTACCTCAATACTGAACACTGTAACCACTTTCCTGATCAGGTAATTTTTATGTTTTCAGTACTGTCACATTTTAAATGGCAGTTACTCAGCCATTGGGCGGAGAATCCCTTGTGACGTCATCACGTAAGAATCACCATTTCTACCGTTTCTTGCGGTTTGATGGTCTATGGTCGTTATACATTTCATGATGCTTGTAAGTGCGTTTTTGTTTACTCAATAAATGTTTTTTTAACTTTCGGAACTATTAGAGGCACCTTTTTTATTTTTATATGAGCGTAAGTCAATCCCACAAGATCGGGACAATTTGAGGAGCCTCTGATGATACATGTAATCTGTTTTGAGTCAAATGAGTCTGGATGGAATTATATATATCAGGCGTTTATTGACCCCCCTATAGTTAAGGGGCCAAAGGATCTGGTAAGCCTCCAATTTGTCATCACAGTGGTGCAACATTCACATTGGTGGTTATATTGGAATGAAGATTTTCAGCTACTCATCATGGAATAAGGGGACTGTTCTATACATCCTATAAGGACTGTTCTATATATGTTAACCTGTTTTCACTTTAATTTCTGGCAGTGGTTCACTATTGAGCACTTTTATCCCTTTCCTTTATTGGATATATATTAATTGTATATCATTTATGAGAATTTTTTTATTTAATTTATACTTAACTTAGCGCAACACTAGAGATTTATTTGGAGTTACTCAGTCATGCAACACTGTACCCAAATGAAATGTTTATCCTTTTTTGAGACAGATAGAGCTTTCTTTTGATGGTATTTAATCTCCACTGTGTTTATTTTTATATTTGACATATAAAAAATACTGAAAATTTTAGAAACAAATGTTTTTCATAGTACAGTTTTGCAAATAAGTAATCTTTCTTCTTAAATTTAGGCCAAAATATATTCTGCTACAATTCTTTGGTGATAAAATACACTGTAATGTCAGGAACACTGTAAGGCCCTTTCATACTGCTGAATTCTTGCTGCTGGAATGACTGGGTTATGCAATCAGCAGTGGCTGCTCAGCCCTTTTAAGTTAATAGTGGGCAGACAGCGGCTGCTGCTGTTCTTATGTAGCCGCACACAGAGCAGTTAGCTTGGATAGGGACAGATGTCCAAGCCTGGACATCTGTCCCAAACAGCTCTGTGTGCGGCTACATGCGAACAGCTGATAGCATAACCCAGTCATTCCAGCAGCAAGGATCCATAGATTCTTGCAACAGGAATCCAGTGGCCACACCAATCCAGCCATAAGAAGGGGCTTAACTGGTGTGGCAGTGATCAGGGACACTGCGACTGGTGACACTATACTGAAAACAAAACATTTTTTACAATTATTATTTTTATTTTCTTACAATTTTTATTATTTTTTTATAATTCTTTTTTTTTAACACATTGTCACCAGAGTAGTGCAGTGTCACCATAGTGACACTGTACTACTCTGGGAATGTGATTGCTTATTACACTACTGATAACTGTAGCAGCAATCATTTTAACTACTTCAATACTAGGTCAATTCTGACACTTCAAACAAAGATTTAAAAATCAGCATTTTTTTTTGCGAGAAAATAACTTAGAACCCCCAAAATTGATATATTTTTCAGCAGAGGCCCTAGAGAATAAAATGGTGGGTGTTGCAGCATTTTATGTCACATGGTATTTGCACCGCGGTTTTTCACACTCAATTTTTTTGTAAAAAATACACTTAATGAATTTTAGTAAATACAAACCAGGGTGGGTAAAAATCAATGATTTTTTTAAAAAAATTAAAAAAAAATTGGATTTTTTTGATTTAAATCGGATTTATTTTATTTAAATCAGATTTTTTTAAATAAAATGCTTTTTGAGGAAAATATATTACTATCCAAAGGTTATTCCATCATGAAATAAAGATTTGTTTTTTAATTATGTAGAACAAGGCTGTATATGTTTAATTTTTTTGGTAAATAAATTCCATGAATCCATTCACAATGTCATGCTCTTCCAGAGGTTTTTGTAAGATTATTGGGCAGTTTCTCTGCCTACAAGATATTATCACAGATGCTTGGATTACTTTTGCAGTTCTCAAAACTGAATTTGACTCAGCGGAGATCACATGTATCTTCTTCACAGCAAAAATGTTATAACATGAACAGAGTTAAGAAAAAGACCTTAATCCTAACTTCTACAAACCTATGAATACAGAATCAACCCCTTCAGTGCTAAGTTTCAAGAAGTTCAGTGAATAGAATAGAAACAATATTTTTCTGATTGTTTGGAGTAGAATAGATCTGCACAAGAAGAAAGTGAAACTAAGTGTGAGGAGGAAGGGGCTGACAGTCTAAGTTTCTTAAAATATATATATTTTGTTTAGCCAAATTAGTTAACAAACATGGATGTTTGTTTAAGCAAATAACATATGCTGGAATGTTATTGTTTCAGTTGAATAAATCTATTTAAATTGTTATTAAGGTAATGATTATTTTTCTCCTTCCTAAGTACAACAGAAAAGTTGTCCAAATATGAATGTTTAACCTATTAAACTGGGGATAAAAAAAACTAATATGAAAAGTTGTTATTCTAAAAATCTTCATCTACTTACATATTAAAGTTATACCAGCAAGATTTAGTCTTCATGTAGAAAACTATGATTTAAATCAAGCCTTACTGACTAGTGATTTAAATCGTGATTTAAATCGTGATTTAAATCAGTTTGATTTAAATCAAATCCACCCTGATACAAACACAATATAATACCCAATTTCTGGTAAAATATTAACAATTATGTTACACTGAATAAATACCTAACATGGTTTCTTTTAAAATTGTGTATACCTGTGGAAAGGCGCCAAAATTCGGTACCTAAAAATGTCCATAGGGGACACTTTAAAAGCCTTCAGGTTACTAGTTTAAGGTTACACAGAAGGTCTGCTGCTAGAATTATTGCTCCTGCTCTGATGTTCACAACAATAGCTCACCTGAGTGGTGTGATCACCATTTACATATGCGTGCGGGACTTACGTTTGCATTCTCATTTCAGCATGAAGGGGACAGAGGTGCTTTACATTTCTTTTATAATTTTTCTTTTTTAAAACCTTTTTTATACAGTAAATTTTTTTTCAACTTTATTGCTATCATATATGAACAATATCCCTTGTGATGGCATGGGCTGTGACATGTGCTCTTTATGGACAGATCTGGGGTCTATTAGACCCTATATCTCTCCTCTGACTTCCAAAGCATCTGATCAAACAGAGATCAGTTAGATCAGATGCTTGTAAAAGCCAACAAAGGCTGATAAATTAAAAAAAAATTCCAATGGGTCACTAGTTCTGGTTACCCTGATGACACTCTGGGATTCCCCCACTTTGGAGGAATTTCTTCTCACTTTGTACTTTGATGAAGTGAAGAGAAATCTCCCCTATGGGACACAGATGGCAAAAAAATGACAGAACTTCTAACCATTGCTTACTCTATCCAAAAATGAAAAAAAGTTTTGCCTTTAGTTACACCTATATAGGTATTACATACCTATATACACCTATATAGGCATTATTTACCTATAGTACAAAGGATTTGCACTATAGGTATGTAATAGGCAAATACAGGTATTGATAACTGTGTATCCTGAGATATCTATAGACAAGCCCAAAGTGTTATTTATAGTCATCTGTAGCTGTCAAGAGTTTTTTAAAAAATAAAAATGGCTGTAATTTTAGTTTGTTATTCATACCAAAGGAATTCAAAGTATTAAGATTATAAATCCAACTTGCCCCTTTTTGTTTTAAGTTGGTGAGGTGGACTAGTGCAACAACTTAAAATGTTCAGCTAATGGACTTTTTTCTTTCTGTGTCAAAATATCATATGCATGTTTGCCTACAGTACATGTATTCTCAATTCATGCTTAGTCTTTCCTATGTACAAAATTGTACATGGACATAATGCATGATCATTTACACTACAAAAGAGGTGAAACAGCTGATAATGACCCAATAGAGTAGGACTAAGCAGTGTACTAATTGGCTATGAGCCAGTATATCCCAAAGGGTGATGGCCTGTTCAGATTTGTCTTATCCCGCAGAATTTTGGTCAACCTACAGTCCAGTATGAGCACTGACCAATGTTTTCTAACATTGTTTATAAATAGTTCCAATATGACCCAAAACCTGTCATGCCAAGCCTATCAGATTTTTCCTATTTTCTTTAAAATTTCAGGATAAATGATCATTACTGCACCAGGGATTTAGCCTTATTCCTTTCAAGAATACAATTAGGGTATCTCCTTACCTAAATCTGTTTTTTTTACTCCCCATTTTCTTTATGATAGAAAAAGTACTAAAGAGAGCAACAGGATTTTAAAAAGGAGGAGATTTTTGATCTGACAGGACGTAGGTGTAAAAATAGATCCAGGTGTATATATAGAAAAAGAACGTCAGAGGTGAGGGGAACATAATTGGATATGAAAAATGTGTTTCTTTTTAGAAGTTCAAAGGAGAGAACAGAAAAAGAAAATGAGATAGACCCAGGACAAGGTAGAAAAAAACAGATTATGATTCAAAAAACTTCTCCCCTCTAGAGATGTCCAGTAGAACATGCAGAAACTGATGTGCAGTCATGGAGACACCAATAACACCACCATCAGATTGACAGAAACAGAGCTACAGTACCTGATGATTACATTTCACTTTTAAGCAAGGACCTGAGCTTCTTCCCCTCCCCACGGAAGTAATATTTTGTATATATATATATTATATATATTGTGTGTATATATATATATATATATATATATATATATATATATATATACACACATATCATACATACTTATGTAACAAGGTAGTACATGTCTATCTATATGTTTTCCCTCTCTCTACGTCCATTCAAAGTCCAGAATTTATAAAGCTCGTTTAGGCTCTGATAAAAAAGGGGGAGGAGAGCTGAAATTACATACTACAGAACTCAGTGAAGAAAGCCCTGAGAGCTGATTGGAGGGAAGAGATATACACCCCTCCAAACCCCCCTCCAAGAGAACTGGGGCTGTCAATTCGCTGGAGGAAACTCCCCGTCACCATTTTTCTCATGGAATCAGGAAAATTCATTAGAAGTGATTTATGCTGATAGCAGGGCAACGAAGCAGCAGACAGAAATGACACTTATTGCTCATAATTGAGACAAGTACACACTTTAGAGCAGCGTTTTTCAACCACTGTGCCGCGGCACACTAGTGTGCCGTGAGATATTGTCTGGTGTGCCGTGGGAAAAATTCCAATTTCATCTGTAACATGTGGCTTCGGCTCACAAATAGACCAATCATTAGAATCTAATGATTCAGTGGTCGGCAAGCCGCGGCTCGCGAGCCACATGCGGCTCTTTACCCAGTCTAATGCGGCTCTTCTGTGTGCCGGGCGCCTGCTCCCCTCCCTCCTCTCGGTCGGCCGCTCCCCTGCCTCCTCTCGGTTGGCAGCCCCAAAAGTCCGCGCGGACCTTTTAATCCGGCTTGCGGATGTGGCTGTCAGGATGTGTGTAGGCGGGGCAGCGTGCCGAACGTGAGGGGAGGGGAGCTAGGCTCCTCTCACAGTCCGCCCTGAAGACCCGAACGGCGCGGGAAGACAGCGAGAGGAACGCAAAAGGTAAGTGAATTGACACGGGGGACTTGGCTTACTAGAAGGGGGGGGGGGGAATAGTACTGTGGGGGATGAAATACTATATGAGGGATGAATTACTTTATGAGGGATGAAATACTATATGGGGGGATGAAATACTATATGGGGGATGAATTACTATATCAGGGATGAATTACTATATGAGGGATGAAATACTATATGGGGGGATGAAATACTATATGGGGGGATGAAATACTATATGGGGGGATGAATTACTATATGAGGGATGAAATACTATATGGGGGGATGAAATACTATATGAGGGATGAAATACTATATGGGGGATGAATTACTATATGAGGGATGAATTACTGTATGAGGGATGAAATACTATATGGGGGGATGAAATACTATATGAGGGATGAAATACTATATGAGGGGATGAAATACTATATGGGGGGATGAAATACTATATGGGGGATGAAATACTATATGAGGGATGAAATACTATATGAGGGATGAAATACTATATGAGGGATGAATTACTATATGAGGGATGAAATACTATATGGGGGGATGAAATACTATATGGGGGGATGAAATACTATATGGGGGGATGAAATACTATATGAGGGATGAATTACTATGGGGGATGAATTACTATATGGGGGATTAATTACTATGGGGGATGAATTACTATATGGGGGATTAATTACTATGCTTACTATGGGGGAATATTACTATACTTACTATGGATGACACATACACATCATTCATCTACTCTTGGTCCGGCCCCCGGGTCCAATTATAAAATACTTTATTATTTCATAATAAAGTAATTATAAAATAATTTCTTTGTGTTTGATTCCTATTCAAGAGAATTACTTTATATATAGTCAATATAGGCACAGAGGTAAATTTTTTTAACATTTTCTAATGGTGGTGTGCCTCGTGATTTTTTTCATGAAAAAAGTGTGCCTTTGCACAAAAAAGGTTGAAAAACACTGCTTTAGAGGGATATGCTTTTTTCATATTTCATGTCTGAGGGTTACAACCACTTTAACTGAAATAGGAAATTATATTTAAATAATTCTGAATTATCTCGAGAGAATCCAACCGAACGTGATCAAAGGGATTTAGATAAATTGTAAAATTTCCAAGACTAAACTTGGTTTGTCACAAATACTATATTAGACCCTGCCTCGCCCTCTGCCCTAAAAACAAATCTGAAAACAATTTAAACATCTGCAGATGCTTCTTGAATGTATATCACTTAAAATCTGTGAAATCGCCAGGGAAATTATAGGCCATGATAACTTGACCCCAGGCAAAAGAAATGCCCTTTGGAAACTAAAACATGTCCATGACATTATTATGAAGTCAAGTGTTAAGTGGGAAATGTTGTTTTACAAAAAAATCTTATACTCTTGATGAGATGTATTAGCAAATAAATGATGAAAGATGTGCAACAAACCAATTTCCCATTTTGGTTAATAATCTCAACTCTGCAGTATGCTTGGCATTCTAGGAGGGTGTTCTAACTACGAATGGGCATAAATATTTTAAAGTGGTTGAACATAATCCCATTTTTATGTTCTACCAAAAGTACATGAAAATGCCCCACCCCGCTTGAAGAATGATCATGTCAGGGATGGGAATTCCTATGTAAATTGACAAAAGAATTAGATATCTTGTGGTGGATATTACATCATTCATTCATGTTAGACATAAATTATGTGTTTCACAGGCTGGAAAATGTATTGATTCCAGAGTAATGCTTCTTCGGAGGGAGGGGGGGTACAGGTAGTAGGTCAGTGGTTGGAAACACAACACCCTGTGGCTGGATCCCATAATATTTCTTTGATTGAACCTATTGAAATACTACTGAATAAGAACTGTTTTTGTATTTAACAACCAATATTTTAAACAAAAAAGAGGTGTTGTGATGGGCGCTGCATGTGTCCCTGAATATGCATGTCTCCATCTGCAACAAGTGCAGGCTCTTTCAACACCTTTTACATCAGAAATTGGTCAAACCATAAAGTTCTTGCCTTGTCACAAAATCCCAAGGGCAGGTGGATTTTGTAATGAGTGCTATAATTTGTACCAATCTAGCTGTTCTTTTAAACCATTCAACTTCAATCCCAAAACCGGAAAAACCACCCACATTACCAGGCAACTATAGACCTATTTCACTTTTAAATTTGAATGTTATTAATTTATGCCCAAATGCTGTCAGAGACTACTGACCATTCTTTCTACCCTTACCAGACCAGGTAGGTTTTGTGAAGGAAACATCAGCTCCAGACAAAACTAGGAGGCTTTATTTAATAAAGAATGTGGAGCTCAGGAGAGAGTCTTCTTTACTCCTGACTCTGGATACAGAAAAGGCATTCAATAGGGTACATGGGCTCTTTATGTGCCAGATCCCAGAGAAATTTGTCATATCAGGAACAATCCTTTTAGCTACAGTCATGGCCAAATATAATGGTACCCCTGCATTTCTGTCAGATAATGCACCACTTCACCCAGAAAATTGTTGTAATTACAATTGCTTAGCCATGTTTATTTCTTTTGTTTGAATTGGTATAACACAAAAAAAGTGGAGAAACAAAAAGTCAAATTTGACACATTCCACCCAAAACTATAAAAATGGACTGGACAAAATATTTGGCACCCTCAATTTAGAATGATGGGCTTTACCAAAAAGCTGAAATTTTGTTTCGTCTGTCCACAGCACATTCTTCCAAAAGGATTTTGGCTTCCTCAGGCAAGTTTTGGCAAACTCCAATCTGGCTTTTTTTTATGTTTCTGTGTCAGCAGTGGGGTCCTCTCTGGGTTTTCATTCAGATGGTGATGTATAGTGCAAGCTGATACAGGTGTACCCTGTGCCTGAAGGTCAGCTTGAATTTGTCTGGAAGTTGACCCTCTTGCAATCTTTGGTTGTTTTTTCTCTTTTGTCCATGTCCAGGGAAATTAGCTACGGTGCCATGGGCTGTAAACTTCTTGATAATGTTGCACACAGTGGACACAGGAACAATAAAATCTCTGGAGATGGACTTGTAACCTTGAGATTGTCCATGCTTTTCCCCAATTTTTGTTCTCAAATCATAAGACATATCTGTGCTGCTGTTTCTCTTTTCCATGCTCCATGTGGCACACAGAGACACAGAGTCAATTTTTCACCATTTTAACTGGTTGCCGGAGTGATTTCTATATTGTCAGTACATGTTAATTGATACAGGTGAGTTTAATTACAAATTACAGGAGCATCATAAACTTGGAATGCAATGATTTCTTACAAGGTGCCGATAATTTTGTCCAGTCCATTTTTTGGGGTTTTGCGTGGAATGTGTCAGATTTGGCTTCCTGTTTCTCCACTTTTTTGTTTCATACCAATACAAACAAAAGAAATAAACATGAGAATGCCTAAACATTTGTAATTGCAACAATTTTCTTGGTGAAGTGGTGCATTATCGGACAGAAATGAAGGGGTACCAATATTTTTGGCCATGAATGTATATTCTCACAATACTGCAATCCCTCAGCCAGGGTAATTGGTAAAACAATGCTTTTTGAAGAACTTAAAATTACTTATGGCTAGATAAGGGTATATGCTATCCCCACGAATATTTAAAATTAGAAAAGATTCAAATAATAGAAAGGGTTACTATGAGGGGATGAGAACATAAATTAGGCATTTTTGCAAACTACATAGTCTAGATCAGGGGTCCTCAAACTAAGGCCACTTTCAACCGCCGAGGACATTTATCCGGCCCGCTGGGCAGGGGCATATCTGCCGCAAGGCAAGGGACTAGGGTTTGGCAGGTCGGGAGAGCTTGGCAGGGCTCGGGCGGAAGGCAGGAGGGCGGGATCAGCAATTCTAGAACAGGGGAAGGTGGGCTCGGCTTATGAACCTGCACCACTCAACTGGACTCTCTGCAGCCAGCCGGCCATCTATTTTGATCAGTGCATGCAAACGTCACGGCCAGAGGGCGGAGCCTATAGCTGACCATGAAGATGGGGAGCAAGAGAGGAGACTCCATCGCTGCATGTCGGGTATCACAGCCACGGACTCTAGATAAGTGCAATAGATGATCGATCTCCTCCCTCTCTCTTTCCCCCATCTCTCCCTCTCCCTCCCCCCTTTCTCTCTCTCTCCCCCCCCTCTCTTTCTCCCCCCCTCCTCTCCCCCCCTCTCTCTCTTTACATTGTACACAGATCTGACCCAACAAGGTGTCCTGCATTTACCGTATATTTCGCGCCATAAGACACACTTGGGGGGAAATGTCTGTGTGTCTTATGGAGCGGCCGGCTCAGTATTCCTGCCACTGTTGTATGTCCGCAGTCTCTGGTCATCTCCTGTACTATGTCCGCAGTCTCTGGTCATCTCCTCTACTATGTCCGCAGTCTCTGGTCATCTCCTGTACTATGTCCGCAGTCTCTGGTCATCTCATGTACTATGTCCACAGTCTCTGGTCATCTCATGTACTATGTCCGCAGTCTCTGGTCATCTCATGTACTATTGCCGAAGTCTCTGGTCATCTCCTGTACTTTCTTCGCATTTGTACATAGTTTTTTTTTTAAACTATAGTCCAGCCCTCCAACAGTCTAAGGAACAGTGAACTGGCCCCCTGTTTAAAAAGTTTGAGGACCCCTGGTCTAGATGGTTACTAACTCCTCATAATTTGTGCACCCTATGATCCCAAAACCAGGAAAAGCAATGCTACCGTCCAGCCACCTACACATGTACATTTGAAGAAATATATTGTGAGCAACAAAGCGGCACATACAGCATGTTGTGCTGATAGGTGGGTATGGCCAGATTGCACTAATGGGAGGGTCTTAAAGAGGCATGATTAAATAAAACCTGAGTCTAACAGACACAAACAACACTCAGTGCAATGAAAACATTTTTTAAGTGAAACACTCCCATCACATACTTTTCAGCCTATCTTAAAGAAGACCATCACACATTGGTCAGAAATATTGCCATTTTAGCTGGCTGTAAAAACATTCCCCCCCAGCATTAGTTGTCAGTGCTTGTATACTGCTTGTAAAAATAACCCTCCCCCTTCCTCAACATTGTCGGTCAGTAGCAGGCTCTAAAAAATAACCCCCTTCCAGCATTGGTTGTCAGTAGCTGGATGGGACAAGAACCATCCACCCCTCAGCATTGGTGGTTAGTGGCTGTCTGGAAAAATAACCCCACCCCCCTCCCCCCAGCATTAGTGGTCAGTGGCTTGCTGGGACAGACACTGCCCCAAGCATTGGTGATTAATGGCTGGCTGGAACAGCCCCCCCCCTTCACATTTGTGGTCAGTGGCTGTGTAGGCAGTAAGTGCACAGGAGGCCCCATCCTTCTCAGGGCCCATGTGCGCTGTACGTACTGCACACATTATAGGTACACCCCTTGCATAATTCTAGCCTACAGGGTATCCCTAATATATGGTGTCAAACACAAACATCTTCTTTCCAATTTTCCTCTTCCTCTCAATCATTTATCAACATAGATCAAGTTATATTCTGGTAATCCCTTACTACTAATAAAATCTAGTCTATCATGGAAAGGTAGCACTAACACTATGTCAATATAAAAGCCTTTCTTTTAGCCCTTTAAGGTGGAGGAAACACCACTTCCATTAGCATCCCCACTATATAAGCCACTAATACAGCCTGAAAAAACACAGATCTTTGCCGATCCTCTATTGGCCCCTTTCAGAAAATCCAGTTACCACTGGACTGTTTGATCTTTTTAATACCAGATCTACAAATCCACACTTTGGAAGATCTGGGGACCGCCACTTTCAGTGATTTATGCTCTGCCATCAGTCAGGTGCATGCGCCGAGGTAACACATGTCAAGCTACAGGCAGCAGTTCCACGGCCAGTGTCTGTGTGAAGGAATCTAGCCAAATAGCACCAGCTTTGTCCTCAGCCAGGCGCATGCACAGTAGGTCCTGCATGCTTCTGAGAGTAGCAGTGTCTTCACTGGCAGGTGCTTGTCAGACTTATTTGAAGCACATTGTATATTCATGTCTGACTGATCCATCTCCCCTGCTGACATGAATTGTGATTAGCATGGAGAGGCGGCGAGGAGCAGCCTGATGTACTTTACATTCCTTACCTAACGTGAGTGCATTAGAATTTGCTTGTAACCATGCTTTATTAAATGATTTTACACTAGATAGAGTGATTGCGCTGTCTTGTTTTTAATTGATCCCATCCATGTCACCACCATCACTGCTGCCACTGATCCCAAACCCACACCCCCACACCTGTGCCACCATCACCACTGCTGCCACTAATCCCATCACCCCCCACCATCACCACCACTACCACTGATCATATCCCCCCAACCGTCAACATTGCTGCCACTGATCCCATCCCCCCCAACGATGAACACTGCTGCCACTGATCCCATCCCCATCTCAGCATCACCTCTGCTGTCACTGATCCCACCCCCCCCCCCCCCACCATCACCACCTCCCACCATCACCACCGCTGCCACCTGTCCAATCCCCTCACCTTCACCACTGCTGTCACTGATCTCATCCCCCCCACCATCACCACCGCCCACCAACACCGCCACTTCCACTGATCCCATCTCCCTCACCATCACCACCACTACCACTGATTTTATCCCCCCAATCATCACCACTGCTGCAACTGATCCCATCCCCCCAAACCATCACCACCACTGCCACTGATCCCATCTCCCCAACCATCACCACTGCTGCCACTGATCCCATCCCCCCAAACCATCACCACCACTGCCACTGATCCCATCTCCCCAACCATCACCACTGCTGCCACTGATCCCATCCCCCCAAATCATCAACACCGCTCCCCCTAATCCCACCCCCCATCACCAGCACCACTGCTGCTACTGATCCCATCCCCCTCACCATCATTGCCACTGATCCCATCCCCCCCTACCATCACCTCCTCTGCCACTGATCCCATCCTCCTCACCATCACAGCTGCCACTGATACCCTCCCCCCCGCCACCATCACCGCTGCTACTGATCCCATCTCCCTCACCACCATCACCTCTGCCACTGATCTCATCCCTCCCTCATCACCACTACTGATACTGATTTCATCCAGGGGCATAACTACAGGGGTTGCATGGGTCACAGTTGAGACCCGGTCCCATGCTCCAGGGGGCCCATGTGACCCCCTGTGCACCTGGATAGGTGGGGTGGCAGGGGCAGCATATAGAGGAACTGATCACTCCATTTCCCTCCTGCAGCTACTGATTGCCCACTTCTCCTCTTCTCCATCCTGCAGGCATTCAGCAGCTGTAAGAGGAAAATGGAGAGATCTGTTCCTCTTTATGCTGCCCCACTTATTCAGCTTCTCTCTGCTGCCCCTGGGCCTTCTCTCTGCTGCCCCTCCGACACCAGTGGCAGAAATACCAGGGTTGCAAAGGTTGCACTTACGACAGGACCCTGGTGTTCCACCACTGGGCTCAGAGGGAAGAGCCCCAGCCCCATAAAAAAAAAAAAGGAACATTCATCAGCTGCTCTTTATATGCCCTAAATGCAGTTAAATCATATAAACAGATAAAAGCAATTAGATGGCCAATGGGCAGATTTGGTGGGACGGCCAGTGGGCAGGCCCTAGAAAATGTTGGTAGTCAGGCCCGGGGGGGCCCAGGCCTAAAGCTGTGTAAGGGGCCCCAAAATTTCTGATGGCTGCCCTGGCTATCACTACTTCACACTGTTTAAAACACCAGGAGCTCTGTCTATACATACACAGATGGGAAAATATAAACTGTCTAAATAATCTAATTCTATCTCACTGCTGTGGTGGACACCATGTGGAGTGACGCCACTGATCTGTATCCTATAGTACTTTTAATCTCTGAGTTGTCTGTGGGGACTGGTGTTTAATTTCAGAAATATTTGGTCACTCAATATTCCTCACAATTGAACTCTCCCTAATGACAATAGGTATCAAAGTAATCAATAAAGACCAAACAGCAATTATTATTCATACTTCGTTATCTCGCAAACTTAATTTTACTAGGTGCTGGAAGTCCCCCACATCTCCTGGGATTAGAGAAATAATTGACAATCTCAACATCCAATCTGCAATAGAAAAAAATTATAGCCTTGAAGAACAGCTCTTATGTTAATTTCTAATAAATCTTGGAATACATGGTTTAGGCATCCTAGTTGTGAACTTTCTTAGACTGACAATCTCATTTTGTACACTTTGGACTGGTTAGCTCATTGTTTATTATTATCTGCTGTTTTCTTCTGTATTTTAGATTATAAATGCATATTACATCGGTATTATGTTCCATTGGTGGAATACAACATTGGGATGTAATGGTGTCGCTACATATCAATGCAACTTAGATGTTTTCTTCAAATATGTCACAGAATATCATGATGGATTGAGATGTATGATGTAGCTTACACTTTCTGAGAAGCTGACAACAGTTGCCAATAAAATGCCAACTTTGGTATTGTTCAGTTTTAATTGGTAAAGCAAATAAAAAGAAATGTTTCTAAAGCCTATAATTTTTGAATTGACTGCAGAACATCAGGATTTGGGAAATGTGTAAGAGAGAATTTCCCTCATTTTGTAGGGGTCTCCTTTCACCTTTTGTTGTGTGTACATGAAAAAATAAGTTAAGAAACATCTCCTGGATTGGATACAGATGGCAAAAAAGTATGGGTTTTAAGCATCCTACACTATCTGAAATAGAAAAAAAATGTGGTTTCAGAAGTCCATGACAATTTTTATAAGCTTATTGAGTTATTTTCTTGCATGGAGAGACTGGCAAGAAAAGTTGCGCTCTGTATGTAAGGAAACCTGAAATTGTTTTATATGCAAAAAATACCTTTTTCATAAAGTATTTGTAAATTTACTTTAGCTGTAAATAATAGTAGGTTTCCAGAAGAGAGAACAATTGATGCAAGACATCCAGGTTTTATGACCCACAAATGCTAAATTAGATGCAGCCCCTTGAAAATTATTATTATTATTATACAGTGTTTATATAGCACCAAAAAGTTTGCTCAGCGCTGTACAATATAGTGGGGGACAGTACATGAGAGAATACAGTAACAAAACAATATACGAGAGGTTCGAGGGCCCTGCTCTTTCGAGCTTACAATCTAGGAAGGAGGGGATGGTGGTACAGGAGGAAGTGGCTGTGGGGGATGGAGTGGTGGGAGGAGTGGAAGAGATCGGCTGTTAGGTGAGGGTGGGATAGGCTTCCCTGAAGAGATGGGTTTTCAGGGTGCACCTAAAGGTGAGGAGGGTAGGTGACAGTCTGATGGATTGGGGTAGTGAGTTCCAGAGGATGGGGGAAGTCCTGGAGAAGTCCTGCAGTCGGGCGTGGTAGGAGGAGACCAGGGAGCTAGAAAGTAGAAGGTCTTGTGAGGAGCGAAGAGTACGGGATGGGTGGTATTTGGATATCAGGTCGGTAAGGTAGTTTGGGGCAGTGTTATGAATGGCTTTGTACGTCATTGTTAGTAGTTTGAATTTAATGTGTTGGGCAATTGGAAGCCAATGGAGGGAATGACAGAGGGGGGTGGCAGATGCGGAGCGGTTGGTAAGATGGATGAGTCGGGCCGCTGAGTTCAGGATAGACTGAAGCGGGGATAGTCTGTGATGAGGTAGGCCGGTGAGGAGGGAGTTGTAGTAGTCGAGTCGTGAGATAATAGGGGAGTGAATGAGTTGTTTAGTAGTGTCTGGGGTTAGGAACGTACGTATTTTGGAGATGTTGCGGAGGTGGAGCCTGCATGAGGTTGCCAGCAACTGGACATGGGGTTGGAAGGACAGATTTGAGTCTAAAGTGACACCTACGACTTTGGCTTGCGGGGTGGGACTGATGGTGGCATTGTTGGTCGTGATGGAGAGGGTGGGGGGGGTGCGGGCTGGGGGGAAAATTAGGAGCTCGGTTTTAAAAAAGGTTTAATTTGAGGAAGTGGAGTGACATCCAGTCTGATATGTTGTTCAGTAGGCAGGTGATTCGGGCAGAGACTGAAGGGGTGAGGCGAAGGGTAGAGAGGTAGATTTGCATGTCATCGGCGTAGAGGTGGTAGTTGAAGCCGTGGGAGTGTATCAGTTGGCCAAGGGAGGAGGTGTAGATGGAGAAGAGGAGGGGCTCGAGGACAGAGCCTTGGGGGACCCCAACAGAGAGGGGCAGGTGGCAGCGTTATAGGTAACGCTGAAGGAGCGTTGGGATAGATAGGAGGAGAGCCAGGAGAGAGCGGAGTCTCTGATGCCAAGGGAGTATAGTTTATTAAGGAGGAGGGGGTGGTCAACTGTGTCGAAGGCCGCGGAGAGGTCGAGGAGTAGGAGGACTGAGTAGTGGCCATTAGCTTTGGCGGTTAGCAGGTCATTAGTGATTTTGAGTAGGGCAGTTTCGGTGGAGTGCAGGGGATGGAAGCCAGCCAAAATAACTCTGAACAAAAATCTTTATACCCTTTAAAGAAATAAAAACCATGTCGCAGGAGTAATAAGGTCCAAACAAAAGCTGCCCATTTCCCCAACGCAGCTCCGTTTTTAAGTTTTACCTGTAATTTACAGTTTACTTTTCCACCAAATCTAAACAATATTAAGTGAAAAAAGTTTCTCTGCTAAAACTGTTTAACAATAAAGGTCATTGACAAGCAAATCTCTTCAGTCACAGGATAAATCTATACCTCTATACCTCTATCTATATTGATCTATACCTGTGAGGCAAGTGTGCACAGTTCAGTTGAGATGTCGACTCCAGTATTACCCATTCCAACAATTAGCACTCTTTTTCCATCATAACCAGCTGGTCTTTTGTACTCTCTGGAATGTAAGACTTTTCCTTTGAAATTTTTAATACCTTATGCAAACAAAGAAAATAATTTCAGAATAGAGTAGGCTGAGGTTACAAACATAAAAAACACCAGATTATCAATCCAAACTGTACTCGTCTCTCTGTTTTTCATATGCTAAATTAGCCTAAAATGTTGGTCATTTTAAACATTGTAAAACCCTTTTTATGGAAAATCAAGCAAAAGTCAATAAACATTGTTGATATTTCTATTCAATTATCCAGCCAACTTTGGATTCAACTTTGCTTTTTGAATTCTCATAGTATTGCTTCACAAAAGGATCTGTAACCACTGAAGAACATACGTTTTCTTGTACTTTTGTTGTCTACTCTGTTGTACAGTATAGTTTGGCTAGTGTTTTTTTTGTTTTGTTTTGTGTTTTTGCTGTATTCACCATTGCTTTTTTGCTTATTATTTTAGGATCTTGTGACAAAATGTAGTGGTATGCACCTTCTGCTCTGTATTCAATAGTGAATGCACAACCTTCAGCTCTGTGTGTACAACTAGACATAGTTCTTGATGCTCTGTGTCCACCACCTGTCTACCTAGTTCCATTCTTTTTTGCACAACTCTGTACTACTGTATGTCCATTCCATCAACTCAGGAGATAGCAAGTGGCTTGAAACCAGCTTCTCTTCCCTCACTCCAGCTATTACACCACACTTGCATTCCCTCTAGAAAAACTGTGTGCATTTGCCTTTACATTGCAACCCCTTTCAGCTACCATACCTATAAGAATGAGTCACAAGTCAAGAGCATTAACACCTCTGTGTTGTCAGACATGCTTTTCTAGCCATCAAAAAGTCCTCTGTGGTCTCTTAGCAAGTTTGTAATTATCACACAGTTGACATAACATCTATTATGACATTACAACATACTCCCTTAACTCTGCAACTGATCACATATTTTAATAACATATATTTAAAAGGGCTTTTTTCTCCAGCACTTCCAAAAGGATGCATGGTTAGTAAATGGGTTACACAGCCAAATTATTTTGTGTGATCCATGTGTGCTAGCGATATTAACTCTGTTTAGTAACAATAAACCATAACAATTTAAAGCAGACCTTGAACTAAAAAAACAAAATCTACTTACTTGCTTACACCTACAGCATTCTTCTTCAAGATCACAGGGAGTGCTGGATAGCCCACAGCTCACTCCAGCTCAGTGCAGGAGTATCTTCTCACAAGATCTGGGCTATTATCAACTATAGGGAACATTACTTTGGAATGCAAGGTCCCAGGGGCGGACTGACCATTTGGAAACTCGGGCACGGCCCGAGGGCCCGGGGTCAGTAGGGGGCCCCATGAGATGCCCCTGGTACCTTTTTCATAGGCTTTTTTGAGTTTGGGCAAGGACACAGGGGCCCCATGATCCCCTATTGCCCGGGGGCCCCATGAGTTGTCAGTCCACCCCTGCAAGGTCCACTTTTATTCACACTCACTATTAAGGGTTGAGATCAATTTCATTTTAATTGTTTTAGGTTTATACCTGTTGTTATAGCTCTGACGTTATTAAAGAAAGAAAATGTGTTCAAACACACTATACACTCCCTTCAAACACACCACAGCTAGCTCAGTTCAGTATAGAGGTAAACCATAGTAGTTGTTTGTAAAGTTCAGTAACCCAGAGCAACAAATCAGATTTCACCCTCAGGTGTTATTGAAAGATGAATTCTATTGGGCATCCCAAACTTTACCAGATATTTCTTGGCTGCACAGATTACATCATTAATCTCTATAATTACTCTATATTTGTATATCTCTATAAATCTCTATACCACAAAATATGCTCCCTTATGGGTTGATTTGGAAGCATTTCTCCATTCCCCAGTTTCTCATAACTCACTCCCATGGCTTCCTCCAAAATCCAGGCCTACATCTATAAGTCCTTTGTTGAGCTATTTTCCAAGTTTGGGACTCTATCAAGCACTCCAGCAACTTAATATGACCTTGTTTGCCTCTCCTTCCTCTTCTGGGCAACCCTATAATTACTAATAGAGACCTTTTGACTCAATTCTTGTTCGAACATATCTGCCACCGTACACATCTTTCTTCCACAATTATCTCTATTATCTACTCACAGCTGAATTAAACTTATGTTTAAGTGGGAACATGACCTTAAAGGTGCTAAAGATAGAGAAGATTGGGTACAAATTTGGACCATGATAGCTTGCTCTATCAACATGCTCAAACTTGAATCTGCCTATACATCTGTCTCCAGATGGTATTTGGTTCCTACCCACCGAGCACACCTTTACCCAAATTTCTCCAGCACCTGTTTTCGGGGCTGCTCCCTTCCAGGAGATGTATTTCATACATGGTTGTTGTGCTCCATGAGCTGTAGATTTGGACAAAGATCCTTAAACAGTTACAAATGTTACTATCCTGCCCTTCTCCTAGCAATCCTTGGTACATCCTATTGCATCTGAAACCTCCAGATCATATGAGGTCCCAGCTTAAACTGGCTTCCTATATTTTATTAGCAGCAAAAACAGCCCGTTGCAAAAGCCTGGAAACAATAGTATGTTCTGTTTTCGGAAGTCCATCGCCACATAGACACCTTTACTAACAAAAAGCTCACTAGCATTCTCCTAGATACATATAATAAATGTCTTAAAACCTGAGCCCCATGGATAGAATATGCTCACCTCTTCATGGCCCCAGTAAGCTATGGACTGCTATAGGCATTGAAGCCCTAGGTTTCTGGTTAGGGTGCTCCCAATGTCCTCTCGTTCTATTTTCAATTTTCTATCCAATTTTACTTCCTTTTCTTTTTTTTTTCCTCTTGGCCCCCAGGCCAGGGAGGCCTTTGTTGATATATTTTTTGACTATCCTCTATATAGCAGACCCAACTCTCAGTTTATGGTTAACTCATGATTTACACCCCCCTTTTATTTCTTCCCTCCACCTTTTTTTCTTTTTATTTGTTCTCCTGTTGTTTGTACAATGTGAATTGTTACCGTAAAACTAGTATAAAACTTGCCATTCTCACTGATCTTTATATTAATCTCCACTATTGTCTCCAGTGACTTATGGATGCATTCTGGAATTCTCCCATATGTTGGTTACTTTTCTATATTTGTACGGGTTCTATTTTGTATCCTATAAAATGTTAATAAAAAACTTATTGACGTGAAAGATTCATTCTAATTGGATCCTATGGATTGCTGCTTTTTATTTGAAAGCATATTACGGGGTACACATTAAAATAGTCCACTTTTTATTTTGTAACAACAACAAAAAATCATGATAAGGGTTTTAAGCCTTCCCTGGGCTACCCAAAACTAAAAAAAGTTTTTGCTTTTGTAAGTAAACTCCAATTAACCTAATAGAAAAATGAGATGATTTAAAGCTGAAGTTTAGTGAACATTGTTTTTTAAACAGCATCAGGGATTACAGCAATGAAGTGTGTCCCATGTGTGGGTGGCTGCTGCTTACAATGGAAAACCTCAGCCCTCTGCTATCGGATAGCTCAGATGAGGGAAATTTTTGGTAATATCAGCAACTGCACCTGTTATAGGTCCCAGTCAGAAGTGCCAAATATGCCGTCCATACTATATTCCCACAATGTAAAGTATTCTGTAATTGGAGGAGGCAGACCTTTCATTCACCTAACCATTCTTCAATCACAGAATGCTTTGCATTGTGGGAATCTATAGTACGGGTGCTATGAATGGAGTCTGGGGTCAAAGGGAGAACATCATTTTTGAGACGTGGCTGTCACAGGCGCAGCCAATGATATTAAACCCCACAGCACTAGAGGATCACCACTGTGGGGGTATTTAGGGGCAAACTAAGGATTGAGGAGACTGAGGATTTCTACTGTAGTACATGAGACACATTTCATTGCTTGCGAGTAGCATCCCTGGTGCTGTTAAAAAAAAAACATTAACTTTAAATACATACTTATTGTAATTGTGTCACCTTTTAAAATTATTATTTCTGTCATTAGAAGCAGAAGTAGTAAAATTATGTAACGGCGACAATTAGTGAATATTGACTATTATATTATCATTTTAACTGATACTGCTTGATAATAGATATTTTATATACTTGTAAGATAAACTTCTAATAGTGTACCTTATATAGTGTACACATTTCATGTAAGGATGAGCAAATCTGAATAGGCTCAGTTCACCAAGGGCTCTGTCCATTTTTTGGGGTAATAGGCAAACTACTGTCAAAATAGGCATGGGAAACTGGGTACTGCCATGGGGGACATGTATTAATGCAAAATACATGTCAGAAGGGAGATGGTCCACATACAGAAGGAGATGGACTTTTCATGTGGTGTCACTGATTTCAGTCTGATTTATTGCATATTGAAGAAAATTCTTTTTCTATGTAGCTTTAGCAGCAACATAAAATAAAAAAATGTATGTGACTTGCGAGCCAAACTATATATTCAATCAAGTGTTTCTATGGATCGCCAACATTTAACACTTAACTCAAACTGTGCAACCTAATGATACATTTATAAATGTAGCGATCCTTAAAAATATATTAATCCATGCTTGTGATTTGTGATAAACGCATAACATAATCAAATCATACTTTTATAGATAAAACAATTATAGTGACATGATTTCAATAAATAAAAATGTCCACATATAAAAAATGTGATTATTACTTTGCTCTAAAAAATATAGTCCCATTACTCAATAAGTGATCCAAAAATCGTGACGTTGTGACTTATTAATCATAAAATAGTGACTTTCCGTGATCCTCCAACCAGTAAGATTGTGCGCTCACCTCCTTCTATGCCTAAAAAGTAGGCTACACATGCTTGTGGTGCACACAACCTGGAACCTGCTGGAACAGCTGTAGCATATCATGGATATGTGATCTTTCCTATGGATACCTCGATAAGCCCCTTATTAGCTGGATATCTTTGCAGGGATTAATCCCTCCTTGATCTGCCAGAAATCACCTGCTTTTCTCCTCCTGATTATCTCCTCCTCATTCGTTCCTCAGCTCCTTCTGTGCCTAAAAAGTAGGCTACACACGCTTGTGGTTCACACAACCTGGAACCTGCTGGAACAGCTGTATCATATCATGGATATGTGATCTTTCCTATGGATACCTCAATAAGCCCCTTATTAGCTGGATAGCAGCAACATGTTTTTCATTAAATAGTAATAGGACTGCTTTGATTGTCTGATAGAAATTGAATAGTAGTTCACTGATGTTCTCATTAGCACAACTGTCCTGTGGCTGGCCAATTTCTAGCACACTCGCATTAAGAATTTAGAGATGGCAAATACTACAGCAGTGTAAATCTAGCCAGCAGCAGGACATTTTTAATGAGGGAGAATTGGCCAAAATGTACAAGGGAAAAGTAATACAGGCAGGTGTTATTCTACAAAAATTAAGACACTGCCAATGACACAACATTGTAAAATTGGCCAGCACTAGGACCAGGGGTGTATTTACCACAAGGCAAACAAGGCATTTGCCTAGGGCGGCATTTTGCAGGGGGGTCAGCACTGCCCCTCGGAAGAAGGGACACATGCGGCATGGGGACTTGGTGGGTCCGGAGACAGGCTGAGAGTTTCATGATGGTTTATGCACAGCCCAACTCTCATTCCCGGGGATATCCGGAGCTGTGAAGGTGAGTGTCTTTCTCTCAAGACTCAGGTGGGAGGCAGGAGTGTTGTTGGTCAATGTCAGGCTCTTTCTACGGGGGGGTGCCAATTTTTGTGTTGCCTAGGGCAGCATAAAACCTAAATACGGCACTGACTCGGACCATTAAAAATAGGGTAGGTCCATATTTATTAGAGACAAAGACCGCAAGCTGGAAATTTGCTATAGGAATAAGGATACTTCAGAAGATAGAGAAGTTTAAAATTGGCCAGCAGCAGGACAGTTTTAATAATGGATAATAGAGCTAACCAGTATGTCTAATTGTTATTTATGGGGATGAGGGGGTACAGTGAATGTAAACAATATAATGTACAGTGATTAAGGTGCACATTGTTCCTCACTTAATTTTTTTTTCCTTCAAACAATGCAGCTATGTACAAAAGGCAGCTCCAAGAACAGATGGTCAGTAACAAATGAATCCTGCACTTTGAGCACCACAAATGTTGAAAAAAAAAAACCCCTACCAACATAAAATAAAATTTCAAAAAAAGAAAAACAAAATAAGAAGAGAACTAAAAAAAACACCTCTGAAACAAAACCCTCAAAGGCACCATTTTTTAAGGGAATCCATGCTGCAAAAAAAAAAAAAGGGTTTAACTTAACCCCTTGATGCCGATCACACGCAAATATGCGGCCTCTCGGCGTCTGGGCCTTGATGCCGAGCGGCCGCATATTTGCGTGCAATTAAAAAATATATATGTGCTGAGAGGGCATGCCCTGCACGCTCCCAGCACATATGTCCGCTACTCCCAGAAAGGTCCCAATCTCCACTTTGGATCAGGACCTTTTCAGATCATGTGACCACCGTGATGGCGAATCATGGCTGTCACATGACCCTAAAACCCCACCCCTCCTCCTGGCTTCTGAAACTCCTAAAGGGCCGGGAAGCACCAGCACCAAGAGGTTAAATAAAGCCCCTATCTGCATAAAATAGTAAACAATATCCCTCCTGCCTAGTAAATGAAAGCTGGAAAAATAAATTTGCAGCAAAAGAAAAGTTTGCAATTGACAGGACAGCAGCTAAAAGTAACTGCAGACCTCAATCAACCACAAAATAAAAGACAAAAATGCCCACAGTATTAATAACAATAGTAGGAGAAGGAAATGCAGCAAGAAGGTTGATTGTCCAAATATTCAGAATTAATGTACCGTATTTTCCGGCGTATAAGACGACATTTTAACCCCTGGAAATCGTCTACAAAGTCGGGGGTCGTCTTATACGCCGGGTGCTGTGCTGAAACCTTACCGTACTTCCGGGTTGACGCTACTGCGCATGTCTTCGGCAGCAGTAGACGATCGCGGATCACCATAGCTCGCAGAACTGCATGAGACGTCGGATGCAGCAGTGCTCGATTGAGCTTGACTGAAACTGTGATATGCAGAGAAGGGATACACAGTGATTCTGCGCATGTCACAGTTTCAGTCACGATCAATCGAGCACTGAACGGCTGCATCCGACGTCTCATGCAGTTCTGCGAGGAATGGCGATCAGTGATCGTCTACTGCTGCCGAAGACGTGCAGAAGCGTCAGCTCGGAAGTACCGGTATGGTACTGCTGCATCCGACCTTGTCCCCTTAACTTCTATGAGATACGGTAATTAATTATTAATATTATAATGTCTGTGGCAGTTCTGTGCAATTTATGGTATCTTGGAGACAGGCAGGGCTGGGCAGGCAGGGAGAGCTGACCCACCCAATCCAAGCAGGCTTTGTATGCAGTGTGCACAGTGTGCACAGAAAATACTGGTACATTGCTTGCCGTGATTGGTTGGAAGAGGGGGGTAGTCTTATACGGCGAGTATAGCCCAAACCCTATATTTTAACAGAAAAAGTAGGGGGGTCGTCTTATACGCCCAGTCGTCTTATACGCCGGAAAATACGGTATACTTTCCTAACTAAGACAAATCTCTCCCTAAACAGTTTATCAACTTTCCCTAGCTTTTCCCTACAGCAACTATAAATACACTTACACTATAACTGCCATGTGCCCACCCACCTACTTGTTATAGAGAGAGAGCTTGCTTATACAAAAGCCCTTCTTGGCCTTTCTAAGCCTACTAGTCATAGTGTAAACGTTATCCTGGGGGAATTTACACATAAATTTGCCACAACCACAAATTGCGAACCTGCCGACACACTTGCAAACTTAACTCTATTGACAAACTTGAACTTCATCCCTAATTGCATGCTGGTCATGTTATGTATAATAATTTGACTACATTCACATGAAAAGATATATTCAGTAAAATCCTTGTACACATTACCTGGAAGACTGTCTATTGGTATCTCAGCATCCACATGTTGACCAGTGCAAACTAAAATTGCATCAAAGATAGCAGTCTTTTTTTCACCATCACTTTCTGTAGTAACATTCCACTGACCATTTACAGGAAAGTCTGGATGTTTCTCAACTTGGCACACTGTTGTCTATGTGAAAAACACAAAAATATATGTCTTCTGTATCCAGTAGATGTCAAAGCATGAATATTAGCTGGTTCAGATGAAGAACAACGAGCAAAATGTATAACTAGTAAAAATGTAGAAATGAAAGAGGCTCAAATCCAAATATATATATATATATATATATAGAGAGAGAGAGAGAGAGAGAGAGAGAGAGATACATATACACATACATACACACACACACACAAGCACATATTGATTGTGATGTTTTTTAATATCACAATAGGTGAGCATCACTTGGTGCAGTCTTTTGGGGCTCATCAGTTCAGGAATGGCTCAATGTAACGAACCGCCCACAAGGAAGCCATGTTACCAACCCACATCGCAAAAATATAATCTATAAATCTATACTAAAGATGACACTGCACATGTAAAACATAATCCGCATAGCTTTACTTTTTTCTATCATGTTCATAAAGGCATTAGCATAGGGTGGTCGACATGACTTCCCATAGCTGCTCCACTCAATTGCAAAACTTGTCTCTTCACGTACAATAGTTATTTTCCAAAACCAAACATAAATGTTCCAGAAAGAATTGAATTTGTTATTTAGTATACATTCCGTTTTCTTTCAGCAAATCTTTCATTGCTATACACCCTTCCATGTGATTAATAAATTGGCTCACCTGAGATTGCAAGACTATGTCTTATCACTAAAAATTCATTGCAGCTCAAATAAAGGATTAAGGTTGATAAGATTTTGTCCAAATGCTTTGCTGTGTCTAAACATACAAAGCTCTAGAATTGTATATGATTCTGGATCTTTGGTAAGTTGTATATTACCAGAGCAATAGAGTGTTGAATATATGCATACTCCTGTAGCTCTTTATATATTTAGATTTTTCACTGATCAATTTGATTTTACACATACATTATGCTCAAAACCAGATTTCCTGACAATTGTTTAAAGGTAGCTGTGTCATCAAACAGTTTCATTACCTCTTTCATATTATTCAGAATCTAATTTTTAAGTCCACAAACGTGCAAAAAACGAAAAAACCCGTAAGTGTTCACAAAAAAAGTGCAAGTGCAAAACACCACACGAAAAAGTGCACTTAGGGGTCTGCTTTGTCCTTCCCCCGAAGGGGATGTACCTCTACCCTGATCCCCCAGGGCACAAAGCTCCTGACAGGGACAAGGTTCCCATTTGGTCCACCTAGCCAAAAGGCCTGGCGGACCCCGTTCCTTGTGGCCAGCCGAAGCCAGCCACTCAGTACTTGGCCAGGGGGTTCTCCCGAAGAGAAAACCCCCTAGGGACAGGGGAGGAAGGAACCAAAAATTGCCAGAAGGCCTGGTCCTGAGGGCGCTGTGCAGAAAAAGTGGTAAACACAGTGGCCATGTGCCTTTTCACACTGTGGGGTCCCACACCCAGGTGTTATTCAGAATCTAATATCACAGCCAAACCACCCTAATCGTCTGGTTTGATTGTCATATCCACTTGGCCACGACTCCAATGCATGTATTTCCTTCTTACCATGGTTATGGGTACATGATCCATCAAGCTATTATTGGTTAACAGATCCTCATCAAATATAATTTTCTCAATGAACATCTCAGCTGGTGGAAATGTAGTAGGTGGTGGCAGTGGTGCATTTTGGTTTTGTGCTGCCCTAGGCAAGACTAAAATCACCCCCCCCCACCCACGCATCTAGATTTGTCCCACTCCTTCCTGTTTAAGATCCACCCCTTCATCTGGAAACTCTACCCCTTCCTCTTTAGGCTCCATCTCTTTCTATTAGAGCTCGGCCACTCCACAGCACCATGGTAATTCATTGAAAACTGCAAGCCAACAGCTGCTAAGGCTTTCGGGACTTGCAGCTCATTCATTCACGAAAGTCCATGAATTCCTCCCACTGACACCAACGATGGAGCACTATTCCTCCCACTGGCACCAATGATGGGAAATTATTCCTCTCACTGACACTAATGATGGGGCACAATTCCTCCCACTGACACCAATGATTGGGCACTATTCCTCCCACTGACACCAACGATGGGACACTATTCCTCCCACACTGACATTAATGATGGGGCACTATTTCTCCCACTGACACCAATGATGGGGCGCTATTCCTCCCACTGACACCAGTGGGAGAAATAGTGCCCCATCATAAGTGTCAGTGTGGGAGGAATAGTGTCCCATCATTGGTGTCAGTGGGAGGAATAGTGCCCCATCATTAATGTCAGTGTGGGAGGAATAGTGTCCCATCGTTGGGGTCAGTGGGAGGAATAGTGCCCAATCATTGGTGTCAGTGGGAGGAATTGTGCCCCATCATTAGTGTCAGTGGGAGGAATAGTGCCCTATCATTGGTGTCAGTGGGAGGAATAGTGCCCCATCGTTGATGTCAGTGGGAGGAATATTGCCCCAACATTGGTGTCAGTGACACCAATGATGGAGTACTATTCCTCCTACACCGACACTAATGATGGGGCACTATTACTCCCACTGACACCAATGATGCTTACATTGCTGACCCCTGCTCCAGCCTGGGCTCTCTTCCTCTCCCATCCACAGCCAGCATATCTGGCTGCAGCAGCACCCTCTGCTCTGCCAATATCCCGGCCACACGGCACAGACACTTACCTTACCAATCAGACACTTACCTTACCGGCCGCTCTCCTCCTCTTCGCTAGCTCCGGCCAAACCCTCACTTTCCTTGATCCTCGTGTTGCCGCTCGGCTCCTCCTCTCTGCCTGTGTGCTTTCCCTAAGCTACAGATCCGGTGGCCAATCACCGACAAGGAGGTGGAGCTTGCAGAGGGAGAGACAGACTGCCATAGGCCACCCAGTGATCCTGGGGGTGTGGCCAGATGAGTGGGGCAGCATGTCACCCAGAAGGAAAATTCCCGCCCACATTATCATGCAATCAGTGCATATTTCTTCATGCTTTCAACAATGTCTTCTGCTTTAGATTCATAAAATAAAAATATAATTTTATAAAATAATTACAAATTCCAGGTGCACATTAACCACTTTAGCTCACACGCTTGTACACACCCTATGGACTGGAGTCATTTTTACATTTCTGCTATGGACCTGTGTATTCTGTCTATGGGCCTCTCTGTGTAATTTTAACTTTTTGATTACTTAATATATACAAGGTAATATATTATTTTTTAGAACAAGCAAAACCTTCTTTTGATGGTATTTTCTGGCAAAAAAATTTTATTTTTAATGTAATCCACAAGATTATAAGAAAACAAAAAAAACACACTTTCCTTCAATTTGATCAGCGCTGGTTTAAAAAATAGTGTTACTGTATATAAAAAAAAATATATTTTATTTTACAGTTCATCCTGTTTACAATGATGTAAAAATGTGGTTCAGGTGCAAATCATTGCAAAGGTATTTACAAATGAAATAAAGACTGTATCCAAGCCTTACATCACCAAGTGTAATGCAAAGGGTCGGATCTAGTGGTGTAAAGCATGCTGCCACTGGACTCTACAGCAGTGGAGACAAGTTCTCTGGAATGACAAATCACGCTTCTCTGTCTGGCAATCCGATGGACGTGTCTGGGTTTGGTGGTTGCCAGGAGAATGGTGCTTGCCTGACTGAGTTGTGCCAAGTATAAAGTTTGCTGGAGGGGGGATTATGGTGAGGGTTTGTTTTTCAGGTGTTGGGCTTGGCCCTTTAGTTTCAGTGAACGGAACTCTTAAGGCATCAGCATACCAAAGACAATTTGGACAATTTCATGCTCACAACTTTGTGGGAATAGTTTGGAGATGGCCCCTTCCTTTTCCAACATGACTGCACACCAGTGCACAAAGCAAGGCCCCAAAAGACATGGATGAGCGAGTTTGGGGTGAAGGAACTTGACTGGACTGCACAGAATCCTGACCTCAACCCGATAGAACACCTTTGGGATGAATTAGAGCAGAGACTGCAAGCCAGGCCTCCTCTTCGGAAATCAGTGCCTGACCTAACAAATGCGCTTCTGGAAGAATGGTCAAACATACCCATAGACACACTCCTAAACCTTGTGGACAGCCTTCCCAGAAGAGATGAAGCTGTTCTAGCTGCAAAGGGTAGGCCAACTCAATATTGAACCCTACGGACTAAGACTGGGATGCCATTAAAATTAATTTGCTTATATATATATATATATATATATATATATATATATATATAGTATAAATGTATGTATATCTTACCTTGAATTGAATGTATTTTGTCAACTTAAAATTTTCTGCATATAACTTGATGTATTCAAAGTATTTCCGATTAGGTAGGAAATTGGGAAAATCTGAGGGCATTGGAAAATCACTGAAACACATAGTTTCTTTGGAAACATTGGTAACCAAAGAGCTATAGATGCTGGCTCTTTTATCCTCCAATTCATCCTGGAATATATAGAGTTGATTAACATAACATTTGTATAAACATTCAATACAAAAATGTTGTAAAACTATGGAAATTAACTCACTGTAAACCTCCAAAGACCTCCAATATCACAACTTTTTTCAAAACATGTGGGTTCCAATCCTTCTTCCAAGCATGCTTTGATAGCAGTCAAGCCACTAACTCCTGATCCAATTACTGCTACTTTCTTAACCATTGTGTTATCTACAAACTAGAATAATGGAAATGTCATTAATAGTCAAATTTAGTAATAAACACATACTGTATATGTAGTTAGTATTTTGAATTGCACAGTAATATTTGTTTACTGTAGATAAGCATTTGTTCTCCAAGTCACTGTCAATTTATTTTGTTTCTGCATGTAGCAAGTCTTCTTATTGTAGGATGGAGCTATACAAGAAGGTTTTCAAATACTGGTTAAAAGGAAAACCCATTGAACTAGTGCACTGTGTGTAATAGTATGTCACTCTAGATCTGTTCTGACATGCGCTCCTAAACTAGGGCTGCTAGAATATTTAGAGGCACTTGGTCTTGTAGTTCATGGTAAATCTTCTGCAGCTTCTTCTTATGCATATACAAGGTTTGAGTAACATATTTATGTGAATTAGCTTGCTGAATAAATGTAAACGATCCTGTGCTTTAGCCATGTATGTTCTCATTTTCCCCTATATACAGTTGCAAGAAAAAGTATGTGAACCCCTTGGGATTACGTGGAGTTTTGCATGAATTGGGCATAAAATGTGCTCTGAACGTCATCTAAGTCACAACAATAGAAGAACACAGTCTGCTGAACATAATACTACACAAACATTAGATGTTTCCGTGGTTTAATTGCACATAACATGTAAACATTCACAGTGCAGGGAGGAAAAAGTATGTGAACCTTTGGACTTATTAACTGGTTGACCCTCCTTTTGGCAGCAATAACCTCAACCAAACGTTTCCTGTTGTTGCAGATCAGACCTGCACAACGATCTGGAGTAATTTTGGACCACTTCTCTTCACAAAACTGTTTCAGTGTAGCAATATTCTTGGGATGTCTGGTGTGAATCGCTCTCTTAAGGTCATGCCACAGCATTTCAATCGGGTTGAGGTCAGGACTCTAACTGGGCCACTCCAGAAGGCGTATTCTGTGCTGTTGCAGCCATTGTTTTGTTGAATGACTTGTATGCTTTGGGTCATTGTCCTGTTGCATCACCCATCCTCTGCGGAGCTTCAGTTGGCGGACAGATGGTCGTACGTTTTCTTGCAAAATGTCTTGATAAACTCTGGAATTCATTTTCCCATCAATGACAACAATCCGTCCAGGCCCTGAGGCAGCAAAGCAGCCCCAAACCATGATGATCCCTCCGCCATGTTTTACAGTGGGGATGAGGTTTTGATGTTGGTGTGCTGGGCCTTTTTTTCTCCACACATAGTGTTGTGTGTTCTTCCCAAACAACTCAATCTTGGTTTCATCTGTCCACAGTATATTTTGCCAGTAATGCTGTGGAACATCCAGGTGCTCTTTTGCAAACTTCAAATGTGCTGCAATATTCTTTTTGGACAGCAATGGCTTCCTCCATGGTGTCCTCCCATGTACTCCATTCTTGTTTAATGTTTTCCTTATTGTAGATGTGTCAACAAAAATGTTAGCATGTGCCAGAGATTTCTGTAGGTCTTTAGCCGACACTCTGGGATTCTTCTTTACCTCATGCAGCATTCTGCGCTGTGCTCTTGCAGTCATTTTTACAGGATGACCATGCCTAGGAAGAGTAGCAACAGTGCTAAACTTTCTCCATTTGTAGACAGTCTGTCTTACCGTGGACACATGAACATCAAGGCTTTTGGAGATACTTTTGTAACCCTTTGCAGCTTCATGCAAGTCAACAATTCTTGATTGTAGGTCTTCTGAGAGCTCTTTTCTGCGAGGCATGGTTCACATCAGACAGTGCTTCTTGAAACCAGTAAACCCAAAACAGGTGTGTGTTTTTTAAGGGCAGGACAGCTGTCAGCAACACATCCAATATCATCACACTGATTAGAGTCAAGGTTGGCTCACTCCTGGCTCCAATTAGCTCTGGGAGAAGTCATTAAGCCAGGGCCTCACATACTTTTTCCTCCCTGCACTGTGAATGTTTACATGTTATGTGCAATTAAACCATGGCAACATCTAATGTTTGTGTAGTATTATGTTCAGCAGACTGTGTTCTTCTATTGTTGTGACTTAGATGACGTTCAGAGCACATTTTATGCCCAATTCATGCAAAACTCCACGTAATCCCAAGGGGTTCACATACTTTTTCTTGCAACTGTACATACAATACTTTCTTTAACTTTCTTTCCACTCTATGTGCATTCAGTCCCAATGTTTTAATAAGGGTGCCACTTTTTAGGGTAAAACTTTTTAAAGCCAAACTTACATTTTTCCATATTTGCTAAAAAAGAAAAAGTGGAACAATTTCTGAACCACTATAGAAGTGGTGCTTGTTTAAAAAATGTGTTTTTTTAAATCAATAGTATTTATGGATTTAATTGTTTGTTTTTTGTTTTTTTTAATGCAGGTTTCTGGGGCAATTCAGGCTGAGTATGTGATGAAGAATACACAGATTATACAAACACAATAAATGGTAACATAAGTCAATGCACTAAGGCCGATATCAAATATGTGTTGTTTTCTCTAATTGTTTTTGTTTACAAACGATTTTATTGTACATGAGTAGACAGTAGAACAACAGCACACTTTAAAAGTGATATAGTCAGCAAAAACAAGGCACTTTTGAAAAGTACAATACATAAAGGTATATTAACATAACAAAGAAGATAAGAAAAAAAAGAGGAAGTTACAAGTGCATGAAGTACGTAAACGACAAAGTAGGTTAGGTGATACACCTGTCAATAGTACATGCCAGCCAACTTTTACTGGGGATGTTATTAAGCATGTAATAAGTGTCTGCAATCTCTCCATGACTCCCATTTTTTATCGTATAAGTGCATCTTATCCAGTAGGGTATAATGAATGCGTTCCATAAGCATTACAGTGTCAATTCTGTGTAAAACGGAGTCCAAGGGTACAACATTGGACCTCCAATGTAGGGCAATAGACCATAAAGTGGCAATACATAATGTGTGTATCAATCTCAGATTGGCATCAGAGACCCCTGGGATATGGGCCCCCAATAAACAGGTCTGCATGGACAATCGTATCGGGGCACCCGACAATAAGGCAGCGACCTCAGAAATCCTACGCCAGATCAAAGATATGGTCGGGCAATCCCAAAATATATGAACCAAAGTACCCGTGCAGTCACAGCCCCGAAAACATAGAGGGGACGTTTTGTGGAAACAGTACATGTAGTCTTGACGGGGTATAATACCATCTGGTTAGAACTTTAAGGGCCGTCTCACGAACCGAAAGAGATCTAGAGCTCTTGCATATATTATCCACCATGGAATCCCAATCCTCATCCGAAAAAGTGACGCCACAATCCTCCTCCCATTTTCGTCTGTACAAAGGGGGAGCATGAAAAAGACAGATCAAAAATTGGTGATAAAGATTTGAGATAAGACCCCTACCCCTGGGAGAGTCACGGCTGATACGTTCAAAAAAGGAAATCGGAGAGGATGGGGTAAGGCCAAAGTGCGCCTTAAAAAAGTGCCTAATCTGTCTATAACGAAGGTACTCACGAAGAGGAACATCAAACAACACGCGCAGCATATCAAAGGTAATATAAGATCCTCCTCTTTGGAAATCAGATAATCTGATAAAAGATCGATCATACCACCAACGAAACATATGAGGGGAAGAAAAGGCTACAACAAAAGTAGGATCCCCAAAAAATGACACACCTGGGGGAATAGAAGAGACTAAACCCAATTTAGATTTGTGTTTGGACCAAAGCGTCAGTGAGCGAGTCACTATGGAGTTATGAAAAACAGTCGATCGGGGGGAGATGTTAGACCATAAAATTCCCGGTAAATAAAAAGGACGTATCGACTGAGACTCAAACTTGATCCACGGGATTTGAGAGTTAATAGTAGCCCATTGTGACAATTGCGCAAAACGAGCCGAGAGATAATATAGCCAAAAGTTAGGAAGACCGAGACCTCCCGACCGTTGTGAGCGATACAAAATGGATGAGGCAAAACGTGGATGCTTATTTCCCCAAATAAAATTATTAATAGTCCGCTGAAAATGATCCAAAAAGGTTTTTGAGACCGGAACTGGAAGTGCTCTAAAAAGATAAAGCAATTTGGGCAAAATATTCATTTTAACCGCCGTGACTCTACCCAGAAAGGAGATATGATAACCGTGCCAGATCTTCAGTAGAGTAGAGAGACGCGATACACATGGTGGATAATTAGCCGCAAATATATCCGAGTATCTGGGAGTGAGGTTAATCCCCAGATAGGATATCCTGTCCTTGACCCAGCGAAATGGGAAAGAACTACGGAGAGATGCACTTAGGGAGTCAGGAACATTAACAGGCATGACCACAGATTTGGTAAAATTAACAGTGAGACCGGACACTTTGGCAAAATCGTTCAATACAGCACACAAGTTAGGTAAAGAAGTCAACGGGTTAGTAATAAAAAGCATAACATCATCAGCATACATGCTCAATTGAAAATGTGAAACTAATAATGAATAGCCAGAAATATCCGAATGTGATTTAATCGCCAATGCCAAAGGTTCCAACACCAGCGCAAATAAAAGGGGTGAAAGAGGACAGCCCTGGCGGGTACCTCTACCGAATGTAAAGAAGTCAGAGTTACAGCCAGGAAGCCTAATTCTCGTTTTAGGAGAGTCATACAGGGCATGTATGCCTGCCATTCTCTAATTGTTTTATCTAATGTACAGCTACAATATAACATCACTTGTGATATGCACACTTCAGGTTAGTGATGCTAACATTATTGAAGACAGGAAGAGAAGGGCAGCTAGCATCTTCATTATCAGGTCAGCATTGGCAGTCCACATATTTCTCTCAGTACAGATTTCCTTTAAAAATACTGTGTTGAGGGATCTTTGTTAGTAATACTTTGACTTTATGAACATTATATAGTGCAAACACAATGAAACTGATGTACTAAATGAATACATTTTTCACTTAACTCAGTCTGATATAAAGCTTCACCCCAATCGCCTGGTCATGTGAAAAAGGAATTTCTATTTATTTTCATGTTGCTACACAGGACAAGATGTTTATAGTGAACATAGGATCACTTGGTTAAATAAAAAATATACTCCTTTCGTAAATCAGCTCCAGTGTGCCTGCCTTTTCTAGGAACAGAAAATACTGTAACAGGAATTATAATATTATACAGTATACGATTATTGGACCTTGCAGAAATATTCTCATAAAGTATATGTCTGCTTATAGTTTACAGTATAGTTACAAAGTCTAAAAGTGATTATTTTTACTGTAAGCATAGAATGAGTATAAACATGATGATTTGAATGTTGAGTCATTTTTTACTGCTTCCAAACGGGCAAAGGATAAGCCATAACGATGAAAATTGAATATCTTGACTTTCGTTCAGGAAAATCAAGGAATTACAAACTTCTACATTTATTTATTCAGTGTTATCTAATACAAATAGCATTAAGGTGAAAGGAAAACAGAGAACCAATATCTAAACATAGACAAAATGTTCAAAATGTAAAAGAATATAAAAATACAATAACGGATAGATTCAAGATACACTTTTATGAATAGAATTAAAGTGGTTGTAAAGACTGAAGGTTGTTTACCTTCAGCCAGTGAGGAGGAATCGGGGGCAGGGGCGGATCTGTGCTCTGTGTGTCTTAGGCCTCATGCACACAGGGCATTTTTGCAGCCACTTTTAGGGGCGTTAAGCATTTGTTTTTTTACTGCTTCCAAACGGCCCTCTATGTTATCCTATGTGTCCATGTACACAGACTTTTAGAAGCATTTAGTACCCATAGTGCTTATTAGCAGGAAAACAAAAACCCAGAGCCAATGTGTCCAGGAGCAGCAGCGTTTTGGCAGAAAAAAATTCTGACGTGGCTAAACGCGTCTAAATGCACCTAAACATGTCTAAATGCTAGGCGCGTTTAGCGCTTGAGCATAAATTAATTTCAATGGTCAGAATAAATTATCATTCTGGCCAATCAAATTAATTAACATCTGAGCACTTGACGATGGTAAACATGCCTAAACGCTTGTAAAAGCGTAGCTACTTTTACAAGCATCAGGCATTTTTTCTGCAAAAACGTTGCTGCCAGGAGGACAGCTATTTTTTTAATGTCCTGTGTGCATGAGGCCTTATGGACACACAGAGGGGGGCTCAGGAGCGAGCATGCACGAGTGCCCCACAGCAAGCAGCTTGCTCTGGAGGCACTCAACAGGTGGGAGGAGCCAGGAGCGCTGGTGGGGGGACTCGAGAAGGGGAGTATTGGGGCTTCTCTGTGAAAAATCATTGCACAGAGCAGGTAATTTTTTTTTTTTTAATTAAGCCTTTAGTATCACTTTAAACGGTTATTTTAAAAAGTTTTACAAGCATAAATGTCTTCATCTTGTAGATACTTACAGTTAGTCAAAAATAAATTTCCTAAATTGCATTTCCTTTTATTGCTCTGTGTTAAAAAGAGTTATAATGGAAATTTTCAATCCCTTTGAATGAGAAGATGAACTTCATTCAGATGAAAAAATTACCCAGACTTCCAGGAATGTAGTTACCAAAAGCTTTTTTGCCAATGAGCTTATGAAACTTAGTTATGAAATACCTATAGATCATAGCAGTATGCCAAAAATTCTCTACCTTACCAATTTTGGTTGTCCAGCAGCTAATCATGTAGAAAAATAAAGCAAAAATATAATTTTCCTATTGTGACCAAAAGCATGTAAGTACAGTCTTCCAAGACTGGCAAATAGATGGGTTAACTACTGATAAATTATTAATCAAAAAATTAAAAAAAAACAAGAAAGATTGGTAATATAGGGATCATGAAGATATAGAAAAATAGAGCCTGGCAAGCTTTTTAGAAATGTATTCCAGCTCTGATTTGCCTGATTTATCTTTGAAATATGTGCCAAGTTCAAATTACATGTCCTATGAATTGGTATTAGGAATAAATATTGTGTTTTTATGGGTGGTTGTGATTTGTGTGGAAGGGAGTTAAACCTTTTTTAACCTTACACATGTAGTAAAAGAAGTAATTATTGTCTTGCTCCAGGACACATTTTGTAGTCTCTAACACGTAGGTATATGTCAAGAAATGTCACCCATCCCCTGAGTAGGCCTTCACTTATCTTTCCACATTGTGACTTGCCCATCCCTTGATGGGAGTTTCCATTTTCCCAAAGAGGGAGAGAATAGATCATCTGTGTCAGACACTCTGTACCATTACTGCCCAGGACATTAAACTCAAGGCATAGAGATGACTCATACCCAGAGGATGTGTCCATGGCACCTTGGACTTACATGAAGTGGGTTGAACGATGCTGGACATCATTTAACCTAGATGAGTCTTTGAGGGATTGTATTAGGAAGATTATGAGTACTGCATTTTTTACTTTAGTAACAACTGGCAACCTAATTTAAGAAAATCTCTGGAATCATGGTTTAACAAAGGTCACCCAATTAAATCCTGTGTCATCCCAAACAGCCCCTTAATTCCTGCAAAAGGATTTGACTCCCGAAACATATTATTAGGGGGGTTTAGTATAAAGGAACAACTCTGGACTTTGAAACCATTGTTGTGGCACTCCTGTATTTAACTTTTAGATGGCATTTACTAATTTGTATGGAGCAACCAGTAGCAGTAGGTGTATAGAGTATAGCCAAACTCACATTAAATAAAACACATATCATAAAGACACCACACTACCCACCTCAGATCCAACCGTTTATTCCAAGTATCAACTATATTCTACAAGCATGTTCACACTGATGTTATACAGTTGCAAGAAAAAGTATGTGAACCCCTTGGGATTACGTGGAGTTTTGCATGAATTGGGCATAAAATGTGCTCTGAACGTCATCTAAGTCACAACAATAGAAGAACACAGTCTGCTGAACATAATACTACACAAACATTAGATGTTGCCATGGTTTAATTGCACAAAACATGTAAACATTCACAGTGCAGGGAGGAAAAACTATATGAACCTTTGGACTTAATAACTGGTTGACCCTCCTTTGGCAGCAATAACCTCAACCAAACATTTACTGTAGTTGCAGATCAGAGCTGCACAACGATCTGGAGTAATTTTGGACCCCTCCTCTTCACAAAACTGTTTCAGTGTAGCAATATTCTTGGGATGTCTGGTGTGAATCGCTCTCTTAAGGTCATGCCACAGCATTTCAATCGGGTTGAGGTCAGGACTCTGACTGGGCCACACCAGAAGGCGTATTCTGTGCTGTTGCAGCCATTGTTTTGTTGAATTACTTGTATGCTTTGGGTCATTGTCCTGTTGCATCACCCATCCTCTGCGGAGCTTCAGTTGGCGGACAGATGGTTGTGCGTTTTCCTGCAAAATGTCTTGACAAACTCTGGAATTCATTTTCCCATCAATGACAACAATCCGTCCAGGCCCTGAGGCAGCAAAGCAGCCCCAAACCATGATGCTCCCTCCGCCATGTTTTACAGTGGGGATGAGGTTTTGATGTTGGTGTGCTGTGCCTTTTTTTCTCCACACATAGTGTTGTGTGTTCTTCCCATACAACTCAATCTTGGTTTCATCTGTCCACAGTATATTTTGCCAGTAGTGCTGTGGAACATCCAGGTGCTCTTTTGCAAACTTCAAACGTGCTGCAATATTCTTTTTGGACAGCAATGGCTTCCTCCGTGGTGTCCTCCCATGTACTCCATTCTTGTTTAATGTTTTCCTTATTGTAGATGTGTCAACAAAAATGTTAGCATGTGCCAGAGATTTCTGTAGGTCTTTAGCTGACACTCTGGGATTCTTCTTTACCTCTTGCAGAATTCTGCGCTGTGCTCTTGCAGTCATTTTTACAGAACGACCACGCCTAGGGAGAGTAGCAACAGTGCTAAACTTTCTCCATTTGTAGACAGTCTGTCTTACTGTGGACACATGAACATCAAGGCTTTTGGAGATACTTTTGTAACCCTTTCCAGCTTCATGCAAGTCAACAATTCTTGATCGTAGGTCTTCTGAGAGCTCTTTTCTGCAAGGCATGGTTCACATCAGACGGTGCTTCTTGAAACCAGTAAACCCAAAACAGGTGTGTGTTTTTTAAGGGCAGGACAGCTGTCAGCAACACATCCAATATCATCACACTAATTGGAGTCAAGGTTGGCTCACTCCTGGCTCCAATTAGCTCTGGGAGAACTCATTAAGCTAGGGCCTCACATACTTTTTCCTCCCTGCACTGTGAATGTTTACATGTTATGTGCAATTAAACCATGGCAATATCTAATGTTTGTGTAGTATTATGTTCAGCAGACTGTGTTCTTCTATTGTTGTGACTTAGATGACGTTCAGAGCACATTTTATGCCCAATTCATGCAAAACTCCACGTAATCCCAAGGGGTACACATACTTTTTCTTGCAACTGTAGTATCATAAATGCAATAACAAAACTTGTGCTGTATTAAAAAGATCCAGTTGTAGCACCTAGGAGAAACAAGAGGAAAAGCCTGCAGAAATGTAGGTTACTCACAGACTGTTGTCAGCCGAGAATCCACTTCTCGGCTGACAACAGGTAAGCCGAGAAGTGGCTTACCTGTTGCAGGTAATGCAGAAGAAGAATATTATTTTCTGGACCAGAAATACAAAATGCATTCAAATATAGCAAAACCAAATATGTGTCAGAGAACTGCATGCAATGATTAAAAAGCACTGTAATCTGATAGAGTAAAAGAAAATGCTAAAGCAATGCTCTATACACGTATGTGGTTCAATGTCTCCCTCTAGTGAGAAAAATATATAATGCAACCATAAAGAACACAACCACAAAGCTTAATTTAATGAGCTGAAGTTAGAAGCTGATTGGCTATCACGCACAGCTGCATCAGATTCTGAGTGCATAATTTTTTGTAAATCTCCCCCAGGGAGTCCTTTCTTAGAATGAAATAAAGATGGGCACTAGTCACTGCATTTTATCCTTTATTGAACTTGATGATTTTTTATTTTTACAACATTTTGCACAATACAGAATATTATATTGTATCTATATGGCTGTACTTCATTAAAAAGAAATTGGAAAAATATGAAATATTGAGTTTCTGCCAGTAGCGACCAATCATATGTTTCCATTTTCAAAGAATTAAACAAACCTGGTCACCACAGGGTCACTTTTATCCAAGAGGTCACCTGTAAAAGAGGTGCTTATATACTTACCTTTCTGGAGGCCCAAGTATTGAAAAGCCTCTGCATGTCCACATCTCAGCTGCTGCCAGTATTAGATTGCTGGATGAGCTGAATTTCTGCTCCCCCTGCCAGCCACTGTGTTTTCTCCTACCGACGTACAGTATATCCTGTAATGATACATGAGTCGGTGGGAGGAACCACAGCAGCCAAAAGGGGGAACAAGTAAACTACACCCAGAATTGTAAAAAAATATTTGCAGTGGCAGGGGAGCAGAAATATAGCAGCTTTTTATGCCACTGGAAAGGTAAGCATATAAAGTTATCTTTTAAAGGTGACCTCTAAATTAAAGGTGACCCTGTGGTCATTGGTCAACAAAGAAACAAGTTTTTCATGTTTTTCCTGCCCTCATCACTGTTTGCTACTATGTGTTTGTTTTCATAGTCTCCAAAAGCTATTTATTTTTATAAAATGCTTCGATATTAAAATTCAATATGACATTTTACTGAATTTGCATAGTCCCAAAATTGTATTGAAAGAACACAATAATAATGCCTGTTCATCTAGCTACCCTAAAGTTCCATAGTCCTCAGTTCAACTAGTCTGTGCAGATAAACCAATTAAACTCTAAATTCTAACATTTAGGGTTTTATGTTCAGAAATGTGTCCAAATTTCATCAAATATGTTCCCAAGATTCTCCAAAAATCCTTTCACCCTAAATAAAAAGCCAAATAAGTGAATATTCTTCCAGCATTCACCAAGTGAAAATTACAGTACATTCCCTAACATTTAGCAACATTAACAGGAAAATGTCTTCACTATAACATTCACCCTAAACACACACACACACGCATGGCTTTTGAACTATGGCCAGCAGGGTTTGAAGGACCAGTAATTGAGCTTTTGGATAAGCCAGTCCCTTTACTATAAAATCGGAAGAGTAGGGCACACAGCAGTTATTCATCCTTTGAAAGTGCATGTACTGTATATTCATTCTATGTGAATGGGGGCAAAATCAAATGTTACTGGTATATTTTCTCTCCAGGTGGAATGTTATTCTTTCATACAGAATAGTGTGAATCAAAAAAATACTGCATTGCGGCCACTAGACAGAGCTGGTGATGATCATAGGAAACAATTATTTATTATAATCATCAGTAATATCTAGTATTCATAATGCAATATTTTTCCGAAATACTTTTTTTATTTAATGAACAACCAATCATATGATCACTTAATGATAAGCATGTGCTGCTTTTAAAACTACCTGTAAAAAAAGCCTTTTTTCATAATTGAATCAAAGTGAGGTGCTGCTGATGTATGTAATCCAAGCTCATGTAAAGAAAAAAAATTACTTCCACAGCCAAATATGTGCTGACAGTGTACGCTGTCACTGAAACTGTCTGTAAAAACTATACCAAAACACCACATACAATCCCCAAGCAAGTTTTTTGGAGGATTTGTGTATTTTCAATGTTACCTTCAAAGCCAGTTAAAAAGACCCCTTTCCCACCGTGCAGAATTAAAAAAAAAAAATGTTTTGCATTGGCACATGTCCTCCATGGCAGTGCTCAGCTTCCCATACCTTTTTTGACAGTGCCCCCCTCCCCAACGTCTTTAATAGGAATGACAGCAAAGTGTGAATTTCAAACTGGATTTGCTGAATCTTTGGCAAATCAAACCAAAGCAGATTCACTCATCCCAAAATATTCAGCACTTTTAGGGTTCATTTTTTACATGTAGAATAATTTACCCAGCCCAGCTTACCAGCCAGTGAGCTTGCACCCTGCCTGCTATGTGGGGGTATTATTGATATCAGCCTAGATACTCTTCTGCATTCTCCCAAAAACAGAGGTTCCCTTCCCAAAGCACTGGTTCCTGATGCTGACACCCACTATGATATTTAGCACTTCTACTGCCTAGAACTGGTTGTCAGCAAGGATGGGGGGCTTCTGTGCTACATACCGACCCTCGGTAAGGGTTATGTAGTTGGTCATTTCTTCCCTGGGAAACTGGTTTAAGGGTTCACTTGGACCACTAACCAGTTTACCAGCAAGTACGGGTAGGAAATATACCTTGAAAAGACAGATTCTACCAGTGTTCAACCAAGTCTGAGAGTAAGTCTTTTCCTCCTTCCAGCGAAGAAAACACATCCTCTCCTTCTCATTACTCAACCTCCAATTAAGCAATAAAAAGGTTTTTGCCAGTGACTGTCAGGGCAGGGGCCGAGGAACGGACAGGCAGGCCTAACAATGTAACGCACTGGCTGACGACAACCACCACCCACAGACCGAAGTCCCTCAGGGCGCGGAGTCTAAGTCCCAGGCTGCCCTTCACCAGGGTCCCTGATGGTGGGGATGGACATGACGCAGCCAGGAACCAGGTCGCGGCCCCCGAGACACCTCAGCTGCGGTAATGGCCGCCGCCAATGGCGTGTAGCTGGTGGAAGAGACAAAAGAGTAGTCAGACAGGCCGGGTCAACAACAACGGGACAAAACAGTACAGGACAGCAGACGAGAATCACAGGTCACGAGCCGGGTTCAGCAACAGAGGGTCAGATCAAAGGAGAATACAAAGAATAGTCGAGTAACAAGCCGAATCAGATACCAGGAGAGTCACCAGAGTCAGAACAAAGTAATAGCAACACAAAGACACAAGACACAAGTGCAAAGAGCATGTGCGGACCACAGGCTTATATGTCATCAGCCACACCCCTCTGGGGGATGGACCTCAGAGACCTGAAGGCATAAAAGGATTCCCACCATGCACAGCAGAAATCCAAGATGGACACCAGCACATGGAGTAACATAACCTCAGGGAAAAGGTAGGACCTTGACAGTGACATAGTTTCCAGTTCACAGGAAATTATGGGGTGGGGTTTTTTGGGGCTCTCTGTGACATCATTAGCCATATTTGGACTTAGTCCAAACATAGCCAAGTGCATTTCCCATATTTGGACAAATACAGAATATGGGCCGTGATTTAACCTAGAGCACCGCTGGAACCTGGATGGAAAAAATAATAAAGTTAAAATCAATAAGGTATTTTTAAAACTGTATGGTGTTTTGATTTATTTACATTTATGTAGCACTCTCCAAGTTTAGCTAGGGAGAGCTAGACCCTGGTGGCTATTCAGTCAGAGGGGTCAAATTCTGTCCAGGACTGAGGGACTCTGCAGGCCAGCCCCTCTGGAACTTCTCCCTGCTCTGAGGCTTTTGGAGGATTGCCTTGGAGGCAGTGGGTGGATCTGAAGAGTGGTTGGCTGCACTTTTGAGGAACCTCAGCCAGTCTTCAACAGGAGGCTAGGCTAGCAAAGGGGCTGGACTCCCTTAAAAGGTGTTAGAGCCTGCTCAGTAGGAGAGTAGGGTGGAAGGAGAGAGGAAGATGTGAAGTTGAAGTGAAAGGCCGCCAGGAGGCCTAGTGGGATGGGACCTGCCTGCGAGCCTGGAGCTGGAAAGTAGGAAAACTCAGGACTCACTGGCCCCTGGAGAGAGGACCCCATGTAAGTAAAAAAAGGAGCAGCCCAGCTGATAGGACTGGTAGCAACAGCCATTCCGCAAACGGTACAGGAGAGGATCTGACCTGCAGGATCGCGCATGCTAATTGCTGATGGGAAAAGATATTTAACAGTTTATATTTACTAAAATAATTGCACTTCCACGTTCTGTGTACTGTGGGAGACCAGATATAGTACATGCAGGGTCCTGGGTTTAGTAACACTTTAATAGAGAGGTTTATTGTACTACTAAAGCATGGGCTTCTCTGGTCTGTTGTATTTTTTGTTTAGATTGTCCACAATCTTTGTTTTGGCAATTCAGAGGATGTCTGCAAAGACCCTGATATAGTAAAGGCTGCAACACTGGTTTGGAGCCTTTTTGGCTGGTCACACCTGAGCGCTAGAGCGGGATTGATGGTGATTTGGTTAATAGAATGTGATTTTTGTGATTCTGATTAAACAGTAGGTAAACATCCAATGGGGATTGGTCCCACAGAAAATGACCATCTTGATTGTTGTTTAAAATCTCCATTATGCTATTCAAAATAAAAAAAAATCTAAATTCTGAGCCATTTCATTATGGCCTGTGACCAGTTACCAAATATTTTAAGTGGCCCTTGCTCTTCAAAAGGTTGAGCGCACCTTACATACACAGTTTCAGCTCATCCTAACTTAGGTTGCCCATGTCAAACGTAAAGAAGAGTCCCTCTTAGTAGTTTCATATTCCACTTTGCTACCCCGACTGGTTATCCCAATAAGGAGGTCTCGTGTTTCTGGCTGGGTTGCATGTTACAGCATTCCTTCCTCACTGGTCCCATGTTGAAAAAGCTCCAATAGACTTCCTCCTCTTGTATTTATTTCCCACCACAAGGGGGCAGAGCCATGAACACCTGGGAGTAGGCAGACTTAACCCCTTACTACCTACTGGGCAGCATTCTTGCACAAAACAATGAAATAGACATTCAGCAGGTTTACCAATGCATGTCTCACATTCCCCTTGAACAGTACAGTAAAAATAAAATACACTACTTTACACCACACACCTGTAAGCACCTGCCTACAGTAACTGTCTGTCTGTTCCCAAGAGATGACAGTTAGGAACACATCAGGGGTTCATCAGCTTGCATTGGTTTTCCTCTTCACGGTATTCTAGTTTGCAGACTAAGCACAGATTCCTACAGTGGATGATTAACTGCTGCAAAGCTACAGACCTGACAGCTTTACTGTGGCTTTCCTCCTCACTGCATCTATGCTTTTCATTTGCAAACCTTTAAATGGTAAAACTTGGAATTTAAAGCATAACTAAAGTAAAACAAAAATGTATGCAGACAGGTTCTTTATTGCAGAATACACATGCTATGTCTCTCCTGCAAAAGACAAACATACCTGCCTGTTTAAAATCTTCTTTAGAATTTGCGCTGAGCTATTCATGCGCAGATCAACGTACATTCTCAACATACCTCGGTGCTGAACTGACCATGTGCATGCAGTCTTGCCAGTCAAGACGGCCAAAGACCCCACACCCAGAAGAAGCGTGGGAAAAGATGTCAGTGCTGGTGAGGAAGCGTGCGGATATAGTATGGCTGGAGAGAGGTGAGTACTTTGAACCTAAAGGTGGCCATAGGTGTCTTTTTTTTTTTTCAATCAACCAACAGGCTGTTTGAAAAAAAAAAAACAGATTCCCCCATCCACACAACTGATGTGGATGGAAGAATCTTACTCATTGAGACATTGGGAGAGATTTAGTAACAATAGAGAGTGCAAAATTTGGTAAGGCTCTGTAAATAAACCAATCAGCTTTCAGCATTTATTGCCAAACCTTAATTAATTAAACAAGCTGAAATTAGAAGCTGATTGGATACCATGCACAGCTGCACCAGATTCTGAGTGCTTCAGTTTAACTATATCTCCCTGATTGTATTTTGACAATGGGGATGTTATAAAAGTTCTTGTTAACACACTTTTCATATACAAGTATCTTACCACCAAACAGAGCAGGACTTTGTACACTGAAACTCGCCTAATGCATGCTGTACACTATCATGGAGAAAAGAGAGTTTTACTTTACCTGTTAAAAAGCACTTCAGTGACGATAGTGGACAGTGGTCATCTCACAGGATGGTCGGCTGTTTTAATATGAATAAACTGCATCTGGATTTTCTGTGAATATACTGAAAAACAGAAGCCAAAGCCCAGAAATTCAGCAATTAGTATTCCTTCTTCCTAAAGAAACAGCAATTTACAAGTATTTTATATCCTCCACTCAAGGCCACACACTCCTAGAATGGGAGGGACAAAGGCTATACATTAGGTTATCTAGAAAGCATGTGACAGTTTGCATGTTAAATGCCTTCTTTTACGATAACACACACAAACGTGTGTACAATATATATACTATATATACACTCACGAGCCACTTTATTAGGTAAATATGAAAAATTTACTTGTGAACCAATAAGGTGTATAATAAACAGCTTCTATCAATAAGATCGCAGGCTATCTTGCTCACCCTCATAAATGTCAGTTATCAGTGCATACAAATGAAGAAAATATAGATGCCGCGCTCTATCAATACCTATTACCTGTATATAGTATAAAAACTGGATTTACATTAAATCTCTAATAGCTGCATGATCTCTTATGTGTAACCATACATGATTGTAATGCCAATCAATACCCAAAATAAATCCAGTTTTTATACTATATACAGGTAATAGGTATTGATAGAGCGCAGCACTTTATTAGGTACACCCGTTTAACTGCTTGGTAACATAAATTGCTAATCAGCCAATCACATGGCAGCAACTCAATGCATTTAGGCATCTAGACGTGGTGAAGAAGACTTGCTGAAGTTCAAACCGAGCATCAGAATGGGGAAGAAAGGGGAGTTAAGTGACTTTGAATATGGCATGGTTGTTGGTACCAGACAGGCTGGTCTGAGTATTTCAACAACTGCTGATCTACTGGGATTTTCATGCACAACCATCTCTAGGGTTTACAGAGAATGGTCGGAAAAAAAAAAAAAGGAGAATGGGAAGACTGGTAGCTGCAACATTCAGATGGTAGGGTCAGAATTTGGCATAAACAACATGAAAGAATTGATCCATCCTGTCTTGTATCAGCAGTTCAGGCTGGTGGTGGGGTAATAGTGAGGGGGATATTTTCTTGGCACTAACAAAGTGTACCTAATTTTTACACATATTGGCTTGGACCAATGTAACTATGTATATACTGTACCTGGCCAATGCCTGAACACAGGAGGTTGGCCACTTGGCATGGGCACCATGCAGAGAATGCTTTGCATTTTCTGAATGAACGCAAAGTGTTCTCTGATTGGACAAGGTGAGGTGGGGTGGTGCTGTCATGCATTCTACCACATCCAATCAGAGAAAACTTTGAATTCATTTGAAACTGGACAAATGTAACTACGTATAAATATACCATGCCTGGAATTCATCTTTAACCCTTTTGTTGCCAGAGCCCCACAGACTCCAGCATGCACCGGGGCAGCGCTATAAACCTCCCAGGTGCAATGCATCCTGGGGAAACTTGCTTCGTATTGCAAAAAAAAATAGTAAACCGGGGCATTATTTTCAATGGATTTTCATTCGTAAACCAAAAGTTAACTGAGGCACCACTGTGTGTGTGTGTGTGTATATATATATATATATATATACACACACACACACAGTATATATTCCCAGCAGGTAGAGGTCTGAGCTTTTTTTCTAATGTTTAGCTGTCAATTTATAACTAATCCATTTAAAATAATCCAGAGCCCAACGCTGAACTCCAGGCTTACCTTCCATCTTGCATAGTTGTACAAGCTTCTCTCCTCTACTGAAATTGCTTACTTTGAGAACATTGTAACTTTTTCTGTGCATTAGAAGCTGCAGCAAGTCGTATACAACCTGCCTGGAAGACAGCCAACATCATCTATCTCTTTCTTCCCCAGCCTTATTATCCCTGGCCCAACCCTTTTATTCATTGAACATCAACACATTCAATCATGAAAGCATTACATGTGAGCTTTACCACATCTTCCTGTTTTCATAATGCTCTATGCAGCACCCTGCTGGCCCCTTCCACTAGCCTTCATCTGACAGTTCAATGTTCTGTTGGAGATATTTACCCTCATTTCCTGTCCTGTCAACGGTGGTTTCAGCATACAGGAAGTGAAGGAAAATCTGCAACAGGGACACAGTCAGCAGTGCAAATTGTTCTAGCCTTCCCTCAGGCTTTTTTTACTTTCTGTCTGTGTTGCTGTTGCTGAGTTCCTCTTAGGCTGGCCATACATTATACAATTTTCTTGAAATTTTTGGTTTAGATTTACCAAAAACTATATAATAGGAGGTCAAACCTAACAACATTGTATCCAATTAGGCAGGCTCTTGCACTACATAGTTGAAGGTAACTCTATAGGAAATTGGGCAGAAATTGGACAGAATATATAGTGTATGGCCAGCCTTACTTTATGTCCAGTAAAATGTCATCAGGACAGGAAGTGATTGTAAATCTCTCTAATGGAGCACCAGAGAGACGTAAAACCTGACAGGGGTTCTAACCCTCCCCCACTCTATCCAATACTAGAAAAAAATTTGTTGTTTTTTTTGTTTTTTTACTTGACTGCTCACATAGTACTGTATGTAGTTTCAATAAACAATATACAGCCTAAAAGCAAACATCTTCTACTTTGTTTTCTCTTCAGAAAAATGCTAATGCTCTGTGATACAGTTCTAGGTGCAACCTTTTCAAATGTTTAAGACTCTCCTATTAACTTCTTCACGCCAGCCAAATGCAAATGTATGGCCTCCCGGTGTCTGGTACTCACAGAAAGGGCCCGATCTCCTCTTTCAATCGAGACCTTTCCCGATCATGTGACTGCCGTGACGGCGTGTCACGGCGGTCACATGACCCTAAACCCCGCCCCGCCTCCTGGCTTCTGAAACCATTAAAGGGCCGGGAGGCACCAAGGGGTTAATCAGTGTGGTTATTCAGTCATTTCAGTTTAGACTAACCCACACTTTGTGTTGCTTTAACTGAAAGCCAGTAAATTATATTTAGTTGTTTGAATGCTTTAGGAATATGATTCCTCTTTTCACCATCAATGGACAATGAAGAGATTGGGAAAAAAAGTGAATGCAGGCTGAAAACCAGCCTGTGAGTTGCTTATTCTTTGCAAAGTGCAGAAACTGTATAGCTTTCTATTTATTAGTTTTTTATTTAACCACATTGCCCTCCAAAGGATTTACCCCCCTTCCTGACCAGGCCATTTTTGTGCTGCATTACTTTTACTGACAATTGCGCAGTTATGCAATGCTGCATGCAAATTAAATTTATTTCATTTTTTCCCCCACAAATTGAGCTTTCTTTTGGTGGTATTTGATCGCCTCTGCGTTTTTTATTTTTTTGCACTATAAACAAAAAAAATTACAATTTTTAAAAAAAAACACAATATTTTTGACTTTTTGCTATAAAACATAACCAGTAAAAGAATTAAAAAAATCAAATTTCATCATAAGTTTAGGCCAAACTGTATTCTGGTACGTCTTTGCTAAAAAAAAAATCCCAATACGTGTAAATTAATTGGTTTACGTGAAAGTTATAGCGTCTTCAAATGGTGGTATATACGAGGGGCGACTGAAAAGTTCTCAACCTACCCATGAAGCATTTGCCTTAGCCCAACTGTATTTTTGCTACTCATAGTACATATCTTTGCAAGGTTCCATACCAAATTTCTCACAAATAGCTTTTTCTTTGTTTCAGTTATTGAAGACTGAAGCGAAGAAGGTCATCATTGTCTGAAGATGGAGAAAGTGAGCAAACGTGCTGTTATCCAATACCTGCTGTCTGTCACGTTTGTTTTCAAGTCAACATTCTCGGGACCCACCGACTTGACACCTTGTGCATGTGCAGCACTACTGTTAAAATGTGTCCAACATGTTCCTGGGATATGTCCACTTTCTCTGCGATGAAACATTCTGTCACTTACCTGTCTGCCATTACAAGATCCTGGATTGCTGTGATGTTTTCCTCCGTACAGGCAGTTGCTGGCCTTCCAATGCGAAAGGCATCTTGGACAGAGAGGTTCCCCCTCTTGAATTCCGCCACCCACTTTTTAATGGTGGAAGAAGAAGGGGCATCCTCCCCTAATGTTTCCATCATGTCCTTGTGGATGTCCTGTCCACTCATTCCCTTTTTCAGCAGGTATTGGATAACAGCACGTTTGCTCACTTTCTGTCAGGGCAGGAGCTGGGAAACGGACAGGCAGGCTTAATATCAATGTAACGCACAGGCTGACGACAACCACCACCCACAGACCGAAGTCCCTCAGGGTGCGGAGTCTAAGTCCCAGGCTGCCCTTCACCAGGGCCCCTGATGGTGGGGATGGACTTGACGCAGCCAGGAACCAGGTCGCGGCCCCCGAGGCACCCCAGCTACGGTAATGGCCGCCGCCAATGGCGTGTAGCTAGTGGTAAAGACAATAGAGTAGTCAGACAGGCCAGGTCAACAACAAAGAGACAAAATGGTACAGGACAGCAGACAAGAATCACAGGTTACGAGCCGGGTTCAGCAACGGAGGGTCAGATCAAAGGAGAACACAAAGAATGGTCAGGTCACAAGCCGAGTCAGATTCCAGGAGAGTCACGAGAGTCAGAACAGAGTAACAGCAACACCAAGACACAAGGGCAAAGAGCATGTGCGGAACACAGGCTTATATGTCATCAACCACACCCCTCTGGGGGGTGGACCTCAGAGACCTGAAGGCATAAAAGATTCCCACCATGCTCTGCAGAAATCCAAGATGGATGCCAGCACATGGAGTAACATAACCTCTGGTAAAAAGGTAGGACCTTGACACTTTCTCCATCTTTCAGACAATGATGACCTTCTTCGCTTCAGTCTTCAATAATTGAAACAAAAAAAAAAGCTATTTGTAAAAAATTTGGTATGGAACCTTGCAAAGATGTGTACTATGAGTAGCAAAAATAAAACTGGACTAAGACAAATGCTTCATGGGTAGGCTGAGAACTTTTCAGTCGCCCCTCGTGTACTGGAATTTTGCTTTTCTTTAAACTAGTAATGGTGGTGATCAGCGACTTATAGCAGGACTGGGGGGGAACTGACTAACTGTCACTGACATCACCACTGTCACTAATACAGTGATCAGTGCTAAAAATAAGCACTGACACTGTACTAATGGCACTGGGCAGGAAGGGGTTAACATCTGGGGCAATCAAAGGGTTAACTGTGTGCTGTGTTTTACTAGGAAGGAATGCTGTTTTGTATTGCTCTGCTATGCAAAGCAAATGGAGCAGTGATACTTGTCGATCGCTGGGTGTCGGCGGGGAATCTCCGGCCGGGACCTGGTAATCGACAGCTGTGGCCGCCACCCCCTACCCGGAAATACAAAATCACATATGTATACGTGATTTTGCGCAGCCCTGCCGCCCTGTAGCAGTAACACATTTACAGTATAGGCACTTAGGATTTTGTGAATAACTAACAAAATATATATTTTTAGTAAAGTGCAGAAATTGCTTTGTTTAGCCCTGCTGTAATAATTTCTTCCTCTGATAGTCTAACTGAATAGACTATGGCTACCCAGAGTAGAAAATGCTATGTCTATAGACAATGTGTGAGGTTTGGAAGAAGAGTCGTTTAAAAGTCCAAATGTTTTAGCTGTTCTTTTGAGAAATTATTTACAGAGTTTAACTGGCTTTAAATTAATGTTTAGCTCAAACAAGATTTTTACTTCTTGTAAAGTATCCAAAAAGTAACGTGAACTTTGAATAAGCTTTGGCTTTGAATGTATCTACAAAGTTTCTGCAAATAAATCATATATACTGTATACTGTTAGTGCATTGTGTTCTCTAAAACAATATATTGCATAACTGAATGCAATAACTGCTAAAGCAGTAGTAAAGCTTTGAATTTAAAGCAGTTGTAAAGGCTCAAGGTTTTTTACATGCATTCTATACATGAAGGTAAGCAACCTTCTGTGTGCAGCATTGCAACCAGCCCCCTCAATACTTTCCTGAGCCCTATTGAGATCCAGCGATGTACACGACAGCCTCATCTGCCCTGGGTCTCTGCCTCCTCATTGGCTGAGACAGTAAGCTGGAACCATTGGCTCCCACTGCTGTCAATCACAGCCAGTCAGCCAATGATAAGAGAGAGGGGGCAGGGCCATGTGAATGGACACACGGAGCAGTGGGTGCCTCCATAGCTAGCTGCTTATTATGGAGGCACCCGACCAGGGACGGACTGAAAACTCATGGGGCCCCCGGGCAATACGGGATCATGGGGCCCCTGTGTCCTTGCCCACACTCAAAAAAAGCCTATAAAAAAGATACCAGGGGCATTTCATGGGGCCCCCTACTGATCCCGGGCCGTGCCCGAGTGCTCGAATGGTCAGTCCGCCCCTGCACCCGACAGAAAGGAGGAGCCAGGAGAACCTGCAGGGGACCCAAGAAGAGGAGGATCTAGGCTGCTCTGTGCAAAACCACTACACGGAGCAGGTAAGTATAGACATGTTTGTTATTTTACAAAGAAAAAAAATTAACCTTTAGCATCGCTTTAAAGAAAAACTTTTCCCATGAACATTAATGTCATAATATGCTAGTATACACCACATACTAACACATTGTGACAGACTTACCTTAAAACAAAGCCCTCCAGTGGCGAGCTGTCACTGCTGCCGGGGCTTCCAGCTTCCTACGGTTATCTTTCTGCATTCATGGGCTCCTGCCATTTGAATGGCTGATGACATCACTTCCATGCATGCGGAACCCACAACTGCAGCGCTGCACTCTGGATGGACAGCACCTGTCTATTCAGATCACAGTGCACATGCACTGGTGAGGACACTGGCTGCTACACATGGGTATATCTCGTAAATCAGGGGTGGGCAACTGTGGCCCTCCAGCTGTTGGTGAACTATAAGTCCCATCATGCCTCTGCCTTTGGGAGTCATGCTTGTAACTGTCAGTTTTGCAATGCCTCATGGGACTTGTAATTCTATAACAGCTGGAGGGCCACAGTTGCCCACCCCTGTCCTAAATGATTAAGAGATATTCTTTGTACCTACAGGTAAGCCTTATTATAAACTTACCTATAGGTACTATTGATCAAGCAGTGTCTACTACCATTTTAAAGAGCTAATCAAATATAAACATACTAGGATTGCACCGATACCGTTTTTTTATTAGTGATTACGAGCAGGGGCAGACTTGCAACTCATGGGGCCCCATGGGGCAATAGGGGATCATGGGGCCCCTGTGTCTTTGCCCAAACTCAAAAAAAACTATGAAAAAGGTACCAAGGGCATCTCATGGTACCTTGGGCAGTGCCTGAGTTTCCAAATGGTCAGTCCGCCCCTGATTACGAGTACCAATACTTGTACTCAAGTACTCGCCAATACCAATTACCGATACCTTTGTAGTGTGATTTGAGCCCATACAAAAATGAGTAGGCTCAAATCACACTGCAAAGAGTCGCATGCAATTTGAACAATTTGACACAAATTATTCGAATCACATGCGGTTTCCCTACTGATGCGGAGTGATCTGCAGTTCGTTTTGGGCCAGTCATTTTGTATGCCTGAAATCACACCACACCCACATGGAAACAGCTTGTGATTCAGACAGGAATGGCACTGCATTCGTGTTCAAACCACACGCGATTCTCTGCATTTTGTACGGGCTAAAATCACACCGCAAAGGTATCGGTTTTAGGTATCGGTTTCAGGTATCTGAGCATTTGCACGAGTACAAGTACTCGTGCAAATGCTCAGTATTGGCACCGATACCAGTATCGATTCAACCCCTCATGCACACTTGGTGTTTTTACAGCTGCTGTTTTTGGCTTTTGACGTTTTTTCTATAGCCATTAACCCCCCCCCCCCCAGCATGTTATCCTATGTGTTCATGCACATAGACTGCAATCAAATTTTTTTGGCTGGAAAAAAAAATGCTCTAACACTGAAAAACGTGGTAAAACGTGGTAAAACACTTCAAACCGGCGTTTTTGGACTTTTTTTAACCAAAAAAAATAATATTTTTTTAAAAAACACTAAAAACTGCAAAGCGGCAAAACACAGGCAAATGCCGCTAATCGCGGCAAAACGCTGCTAAAAGCTGAAAAACTCTCATTTTTTAACATGACTTTACACGTTACCTGCATTATCAAAACGCCCAGTGTGCATGGAGCCTAATAAGTACTGTTGTAATGTGAGGAGCTGCTGAAAATGCAATCAACACTCAACAACCTTTGTACCTGGTTTCCTTGCAAAAGGAGAGCAGGTAATATTTAGTTAATTATCTGACATCCTATTCTGTGTCCTCATTCTTTCTTTTCTAGATAATGCTGATTGATAACGTGGCTTAGACAGTATACCAAAAAAAGCCAGTTCAAGCCATGGGACCAGTGCTTTTTCCAGATTTAGACCTATGTATGAGCCAGTTGTTAAAACAGTACTAAGGGGGGGGGGGTTTCTAAAAATCAAAATATTTTTTTACCTTAACATATTCTCTGGATTAACCTCCCTAGCGGTCTGTAATTTTTAGGAATAACTCACTGAAATCTGTCCGAACAAGAGTCTAGTAAACATCCCGGGTATAATAAAATTTTAAACACGAAATCATACATTATAATATAATAAATAATCATAAAAAATAATAATAAATTTAATTCAATAATATAATCAAACCAAAAACACTGAAATTTGAAATAGAGCGCCAAGTTCGCACATCACTGAGCTCGGTCACAGAATCGTTTTCAGTGTCTGAAGACAAATTTCCCCACAAATCATTACACAGGTCTGCGACTAAAAAGCTGTTTGATTATTTTCATCTAGTTTCCATGTATTTTGGTGTGCTGAAAACAAATAAAATATTGCAAAAACTCCTAGACGTCATGATTTGCCACAAAATGCAAAATTGTCTTCAAATTTATAAAAAAAATTTAATTTTTGGTATTTTTTTTATATTATGGGTTTTTAACCAAATTTAAAGTCCAAATTACTATTAATTAATTCACATAAGTGCATTTAAGATATAAAATGCCAAAAAAACATTAAAGTGGTTGTCCGAGTTATGTAAAAAAAAATATAGCACTGTAAATCTGATGGTCAGCAATATATACATAAGCTAAGCAAGTTTTAGGGAAAAAAAATTATATTTCCTTATTTCCCTAGTTCTCTTCTGGCCCTTTGTTGTTATTTGCAGGTAAACAATCTCTGCCTCTCCCCCCCTGCAAAGGGGGTGAATACAAGTATGTGAAAAAGGTATAGCGAGCGCTACAGACAAAAAAGCACAAGCAGCTAGAACACCAAAAAAGGCAACCAACCCACCTTACAATAATCAATGATAAAAGAAAAGTAGGTGCAGCGCTCAAATCAAAAATGCAAATAATTCTCTATAAGATAAATATGTGAATGTCAGTAGTCAAACAGATATGACACAATGGTAAACAGTGCGTTAATGAAAATGTTGAAGCACACATAAAGTCCTCGTCCCAAATTAATGGTTGTAAAGAGGTGAAAAAAATCCTAGGAGCAGATAGAGTGCGCACTCACCAGAGGTGCGTTAAAATAACGCATGTAGAGAAATAGTTTCTGCAAGATCTCTCCAGCATCAGAGCTCTGGTCAGATCGCACTGCGTCCTATCCTCTGTCTCACCGCGAAGAGCAGTAGCCAAGTTGCATCCAACCGTGTGGGCGTCAAGGAACTCGTTAGTCCAGAGAGGCACTGTGGGAGATGGTGCTCTCAAAGAGAGCCCAATAAAGGACGCCACATAGTGTGATGCTGTTTGACTCAAGTTTAATGGTCAAAAAGGGGTGAAACAAACAAAAATACTGACCATAGAATGTTGGCCACATATAGTGGCTAGATGTCCATAAGCTGTAGCCCCCCCTGACGCGTTTTGTGCGATGCACGTCCTCAGAGGGTCAGGGCTTACAGCAGGACATCATTCCTCATCTATTTATACAGAGAAATGGCAATCGCGCTAGTCTGTTCATGGCCAGGTGGGAGGAGGATGTCATCTATGCCAGAGACTGGCCCGAACTCTCCTTTTATAGGAGATACATAGATGACATCCTCCTCATATGGAATGGCAATGAAGAATCACTTTTAAATTTTTTTACCACTTTGAATTTTAACTCTCTTAACATTAGTCTTACTTTTAATTATAGTCATGAGAGCATCAATTTTCTAGATCTAACTTTGCTAAATGTGGAAGGAAGAATTATAACTGAGTCATTCTTCAAGAAAACTGATAGAAACAGTTACATTCCCTTGGAAAGCTGCCACCATCCGGCATGGTTGCAAAATATACCAAAGGGCCAGTTTACCAGAATTAGACGCAATTGTACTGATGTCAATACATACTATAAACAGGCTGCCACCATTAAAACCAAGTTTCTTGAGAAAGGTTATGATGAAAATACTCTAACACAAACCATGATAGAAGTAGGCAACTCTAACAGAGATGTGATGTTGCAGAATAATGATAACAAGAGACCTGAGAGAGTTTGTCCTTTTGTGACAAACTATTCAACTCAATATAAATCTGTCACCAGGATAATTCGCAACAATTGGAAGATTCTGATGTCAGATCCAGTTTTAAGACGATTTTTACCAGATAAACCGCAGATCGCTTTTAGGAAAGCCACCCCGCTTGGGAATAGAATAGCCCCAAATGTTCTTGACCCCCCTGTATATACTCCTTTCTTTCCACAAATGAAAGGTTTTTATCCATGTAGAAAGTGTATGATCTGTACTAATAGTAAGTTTACAAGCAGACATACAAGTTTCAACTCTACAGCAAATGGCAAGACCTTTAAGATTGACGATTGTATTACCTGCACAAGTAAATATGTTGTTTACCTAATGCAGTGTCCCTGTCATTTACAATATATTGGACGAACAACTAGACGATTGAGGGATCGTTTAAAAGAACACGTGAACAATATCAGAAAGGGCTATAAGGATCACTCATTATCCCTGCACTATAAAACGCATCATAACCAAGATCCATCGTCATTATTATTCATGGGTATAGGAATGATAAACGCACATTGGAGAGGCCAAAATAAAAAAAGAGCTATCTCACAATTAGAGTCCAAGTGGATATATGACCTTGGATCCTTATATCCAAAAGGTCTCAATATTGAATTTGACTTGAATTGCTTTATTGATGACAGTTAATGTGCGTTTACATTACCCTGAAACTATTGATATTGTTGCCCGGATATTTTTGCCCTGTATTAATAGATGTGGTTGACAATACCTCTCTTCTTTTATCAACACTAACATCATTTGTCATTGTGAATTCTATCCTATTCTATTCTAGTTCATATATGTTTTTTAGGTATTTTTATAACATATTACTTTTATGTACTATTTTTATGTATTATTATTGGATTTTATGAGTGTTTTTTCCTGACCATATGAAATATACTATACCGTACTGACCTATTTTAAAATATATACCTAATAAAATTTATTACCGTATTTTCCGGCGTATAAGACGACATTTTAACCCCTGGAAATCGTCTACAAAGTCGGGGGTCGTCTTATACGCCGGGTGCTGTGCTGAAACCTTACCGTACTTCCGGGTTGACGCTACTGCGCATGTCTTCGGCAGCAGTAGACGATCGCGGATCACCGTAGCTCGCAGAACTGCATGAGACGTCGGATGCAGCAGTGCTCGATTGAGCTTGACTGAAACTGTGATATGCAGAGAAGGGATACACAGTGATTCTGCGCATGTCACAGTTTCAGTCACGATCAATCGAGCACTGAACGGCTGCATCCGACGTCTCATGCAGTTCTGCGAGGAATGGTGATCAGTGATCGTCTACTGCTGCCCTAGACATGTGCAGAAGTGTCAGCTCGGAAGTACCGGTATGGTACTACTGCATCCGACCTTGTCCCCTTAACTGCTATGAGATACGGTAATTAATTATTAATATTATAATGTCTGTGGCAGTTCTGTGCAATTTATGGTATCTTGGAGACAGGCAGGGCTGGGCAGGCAGGGAGAGCTGACCCACCCAATCCAAGCAGGCTTTGTATGCAGTGTGCACAGTGTGCACAGAAAATACTGGTACATTGCTTGCCGTGATTGGTTGGAAGAGGGGGGTAGTCTTATACGGCGAGTATAGCCCAAACCCTATATTTTAACAGGAAAAGTAGGGGGCCGTCTTATACGCCCAGTCGTCTTATACGCCGGAAAATACGGTAAATTTTAAATGTATTAATATTACCTACATCTATTTATCACAGCAGAAATGGCTATCGCATAAATATTTTATAACCATTTACACTTATAACTTCTTATTTTTCAATTAATATTTAACTTTTATTAACTCCTTTTGCTGAGCCATCAGTGGGCAGTCACTGATTAACTATTGACATTTATATTGTAAAATAAAGCAAAATAATGGAGCAATCTCCCCCAACTTTATATTATATAAATTCTGCAACAAGCATCTATATGCATATATATATATTATTTGAATATATCGCAGTAAATCATCCAGTCCCATGTTGATATGCTCTTCCTGGTATGTAATCAATGTCACTGGATAGCATAATGCTCCTTTTAGCAATATTACCTAGGTTTATCTTTGTCAGTATTTTTGTCAGCAGTTCGTTTGCTGTTTGCCAAAGATTTTGTTTTCTTTTCCCACCTATATCATGGCGCCTGCCTGGTATACACTCTACACAATAGGACACTAGGAGAATAAGTGTATTCCCCGTAACGATCTACGGCAAAATGGCGCCGATCAACTGCGCATGCGCGAGACGCCGGCAAAATGGCCGCCGCGACTAGCGCGATTGCCATTTCTCTGTATAAATAGATGAGGAATGATGTCCTGCTGTAAGCCCTGACCCTCTGAGGACGTGCATCGCACGAAACGCGTCAGTTGGGCTACAGCTTATGGACATCTAGCCACTATATGTGGCCAACATTCTATGGTCAGTATTTTTGTTTGTTTCACCCCTTTTTGACCATTAAACTTGAGTCAAACAGCATCACACTATGTGGCGTCCTTTATTGGGCTCTCTTTGAGAGCACCATCTCCCACAGTGCCTCTCTGGACTAACGAGTTCCTTGACGCCCACACGGTTGGATGCAACTTGGCTACTGCTCTTCACGGTGAGACAGAGGATAGGACGCAGTGCGATCTGACCAGAGCTCTGATGCTGGAGAGATCTTGCAGAAACTATTTCTCTACATGCGTTATTTTAACGCACCTCTGGTGAGTGCGCACTCTATCTGCTCCTAGGATTTTTTTCACCTCTTTACAACCATTAATTTGGGACGAGGACTTTATGTGTGCTTCAACATTTTCATTAACGCACTGTTTACCATTGTGTCATATCTGTTTGACTACTGACATTCACATATTTATCTTATAGAGAATTATTTGCATTTTTGATTGAGCGCTGCACCTACTTTTCTTTTATCGGTGAATACAAGTGCTGCTCTGAGTGACATGTCTGACTACTGGGATACTCAGCAGCATGCTGTATGTGTAAGCCTCAGCCCGGAGTCTGTGCTTCTAATGGTAGAAGGGGTTAATCTTTCCTCAAGAATCCAGTGGGTGGGATACCAAATACCCTTGTTTTCTGTGTCTATGGGACAGTCGAGACCAACAAAATCACCGGACCAAGAAGAGTTGGCAGCCGAGGGTGCTAACAGTCGGTGAAAAAAATGTCCTCTGAGCAACTTTGGTACCTTCCCATAAAGTTCTTCTACCACCTCTCCACATAAAATTGGGATTGATGAAGCAATTCGTAAAATCACTTCCAAGAGATGGAGAATGCTTCAAATACTTGGTCACTAAGTTTCCAGGCCTGTCGGAGACAAAATTGAAGGAAGGTGTGTTCGTCGAACCAGACATTAGAAGGCTTATAGTTGATCTTGAGTTTGTCAATTCCATGACGGATCCTCAAAAAGAAGGGTGGATTGCATTTAAAGAAGTCGTACAGAAATTTTTAGTCAATAACAAAGATCCTCACTACAAAAAGATCATCGGACGAATGCTGAAAGCATTTCAAGCTTTAGGTTGCCTGATGAGTTTGAAAGTGTACTTCCTCCAGTCCCACCTTGACTACTTTCCTGAAACTTTGGGAGCTGTCAGTGAGGAACAAGGTGAATGATTCCACCAAGACCTTAAAGAGATGGAAAGGAGATACCAGGGAAAATGAAGCATTACAATGATGGCAGACTACTGTTAGATGCTTCAGAGTTGTCATGGAGCGAGGAGCCAGACACACAAGGAGGTGCAATTAAAGGTAGGTTTATTTATACAAAACAAGACAAGAGTCTATGCAAGTCCGACAGCAACAGCGGATGACTTGGTAGGACTGACGTACTCCTGCCGAGGTCATTTTCCAGGATAATCCAGTCGAGAACCAGCGGGAATCGTAGCCAAAGGTGGGGTCAGAAGCCAGGAGGAATGGTCGCCAGAGCCGGGGTCAGAAGCCAGGAGGAGTCTTTGCTAAAGCCGAGTCGGTATCCAGGAGAGCAATGGGTTAACTGAGCAGGAGTTTGCTGCTGTGCAAAAGACAGGACACGAATGCAATGGACAGCTACAAACAGCAGACTTAAATGTGATAAGCCGCCACCTCCTGGGAGGAGCCGCAGAGGGCTAAAAGCATAAAGGATCCCACAATGCTTTGCAGACACCTAAGATGGATGCCAGCACATGGAGCAGCACAAGCCCTGAGGAAAGGTAGGACCTCGACAAGAGCGACATTCCAGATGCTACTCACAAGCGTAAATGCACCAAGAGGAGCCTCACAGGGAAGAAGAATCGAGTTTAGTGTGTGTAGGTGACCTCATTTCAGTTCAAAAAAGGATTTTTCATAAAAAAATTGTAATAAAACTTTATTTTATAAGTCTATTTCCATTTATTTTGAGGTATTGCCTTATTTAACATAGTTACCTAAATTGTCAGGAAACGTGATGTCTTATGACAAAATGGAGGTCATTTTCGGATTCAGCACACCAAAAAACATAAAGATTACGTGGAATAACCAAAACAGCTCTTGAAAAAAAATTTTTTGCAGACCTGTGTTATCACTCAATTCTGCAAGTGGTTCTAATTTACTATCGCTGTTCTCTAGCTGCTTTTGACCTAAAGCAGCGGTTCTCAACCTGGGGGTCGAACGACCATTTCCCAGGGGTCGCCTAAGACCATCGGAAAACACATATTTCCGATGGTCTTAGGAACCGAGACACCGCTCCTCTGACTCAGTCGATGTGTGGGCGGGATGACACGCTGCCCTGTCACCTGGCCACACCTCCGGGATCCCTCAACAACTCCGCCTCCTCGCCGCTGATTGGCCACCGGAACTGTAGCTCAGGAGAGGCACACAGGAGGCCAATCACCGGCGAGGAGGTGGAGCTTGGAGAGGAGGAGCCGAGCGGCAGCGCGCGTAGATCTAAGAAGATCGAGGGAACTGCCGGAGTAAGTGAAGAGGAGAGCGGCCAGAGAAGGAAGACAGCTGACAGGTAAGTGAGAGAGCGAGCCCAGGCTGGAGCAGGGGTCAGCAAGGTAAGTATCATTGGTGTCAGTGGGAGGAATAGTGCCCCATCATTTGTGTGACTAATACCAACAATGGGGCACTATTTCTCCCACTGACACCAATGATGGGGCACTATTTCCTCCCCCCCCCGCACTGACACCAATGATGGGGCACTATTCCTCCCCCCCACTGACACCAACGATGGGGCACTATTCCTCCCCCCCACTGACACCAACGATGGGGCACTATTCCTCCCCCCCACTGACACCAACGATGGGGCACTATTCCTCCCCCCACCGACACCAACGATGGGGCACTATTCCCCCCCCCTGACCCCAAAGATGGGGCACTATTTCCCCCCACCACCACACTGACATCAATGATGGGGCACTATTCCTCCCACTGACACCAATGATGGGGCACTATTCCTCCCACTGACACCAATGATGGGGCACTATTCCCCCCACTGACACCAATGATGGGGCACTATTCCCCCCGCTGACACCAATGATGGGGCACTATTCCCCCCGCTGACACCAACGATGGGGCACTATTCCCCCCGCTGACACCAACGATGGGGCACTATTCCCCCCGCTGACACCAACGATGGGGCACTATTCCCCCCGCTGACACCAACGATGGGGCACTATTCCCCCCGCTGACACCAACGATGGGGCACTATTCCCCCCGCTGACACCAACGATGGGGCACTATTCCCCCCGCTGACACCAACGATGGGGCACTATTCCCCCCGCTGACACCAACGATGGGGCTCAATTCCCCCCGCTGACACCAACGTTGGGGCTCTATTCCCCCCGCTGACACCAACGATGGGGCACTATTCCCCCCACTGACACCAACGATGGGGCACTATTCCCCCCACTGACACCAACGATGGGGCACTATTCCCCCCACTGACACCAACGATGGGGCACTATTCCCCCCAATGACACCAACGATGGGGCACTATTCCCCCCACTGACACCAACGATGGGGCACTATTCCCCCCACTGACACCAACGATGGGGCACTATTCCCCCCACTGACACCAACGATGGGGCACTATTCCCCCCACTGACACCAACGATGGGGCACTATTCCCCCCACTGACACCAACGATGGGGCACTATTCCCCCCACTGACACCAACGATGGGGCACTATTCCCCCCACTGACACCAACGATGGGGCACTATTCCCCCCACTGACACCAACGATGGGGCACTATTCCCCCCACTGACACCAACGATGGGGCACTATTCCCCCCACTGACACCAACGATGGGGCACTATTCCCCCCACTGACACCAACGATGGGGCACTATTCCCCCCACTGACACCAACGATGGGGCACTATTCCCCCCACTGACACCAACGATGGGGCACTATTCCTCCCACTGACACCAACGATGGGGCACTATTCCTCCCACTGACACCAACGATGGGGCACTACTCCTTCCACTGACACCAATGATGTGGCACTAGTCCTCCCACTGCAAAATTACAGTTATGAAGTAGCAACGAAAATAATTTTATGGTTGGGGGTCACCACAACATGAGGAACTGTATTAAGGGGTCGCGGCATTAGAAAGGTTGAGAACCACTGACCTAAAGGAACACTTTTTGGACGCCATGGACATCTCTCAGTTTCCAGGCAGAAAGAACAGTAAAAATGCAGGTGGGGCACAGGACAAAGCACTAGGGATAAAATGTGTGTGAAATAGTGTGATACAGTAGTTTTATTATGTGATACTTAGTGAATGTCACTTGTTAACATTTTTAAATTTCCCACCGGTTCCGTCCCCAGTACGTCCCAATGCTGGCAGGGACCGGAACCCGGAAGACGGATTCCAGCATCGGCCAGAGGAGATGGCCGGGGATGCTGCAGGGGGGACATCTCAGGAGTGAAGGACAAGGTAAGTGCTGAAGGGAATCCCTGAGCAACGCTGAAGAGTAATCCTGAGTGTAGCTGGGGCTTACCGCTTTCGGTACTGAAAGTTAACCGCGAGTTACACTCAGGAATACCGCCAGGGAGGTAAGGTAAAAATCTCCTCTCTACCTATCCTACCCCCTATGCCTAAAAACTTACCTGACTCATCTCACCAGTGCTCCTCTTTCCCTCTCTTCTTAGTTTCACAGGAGACACTGAGAGCAGTGGGAGTCATGGGTGCCCGCTGCTGTCAATCAATCTCCTAAGAGGAGGGAGTGGGGGAGTGGCTTACTGGCGCTGTGTGTGTCTATGGACGCACACAGATCACACACTGGTGCCCTCAGAACACACAGTCTGCTGAGGAGACACTCAGAAGAAGAAGGCTTGGGCAGACAATATCGTTGCACAGAGCAGATAAATATAACTTAAGACAAAAAAATGTAATTTTAGTATCACTTTAACTAATCTGTTTCAACCACAGGTTGAAAATAGAGGCTTTGATTGTATAATGTTAGCTGCAAATACATGTGAAGGCCACACTGCCACATCAAGGCACCTCTGAAAAGTGGAGTCCCTAATGCTGGCCTTACACCTGTAGGATTTCATTTGAATGTTTGGAGGAGAAAGTATAAAAACTGCTCACCCCAACCATTCGATAGTGCCTTCATAAACTCTACTAATTTTGGACGACTTTTGGTTTGAGTACCATGTCAATGTCTTGATTTTCATAGTACAAATGTTCCACTTTTGGATTAACTTTAAAAAGTGCAGTCGCATAAGACTAGTTATGGTTTTTCTCGGCCCGGAGTAAATGTAACAACTATAAATTTGTTGTTTCCCATTAGATGCAATAGAAAATTTTCATCCTGGTGCGTGAGATCTCCGGCGCACACATGTCCGCCTGAGGCTCCGCTGCAGAGCAGCAGAAGCAGCCTCGTCCACACCGCTCCTGACCCACCCTACCTCCACAAACGTCTCCGCACAATAAGCAGCACCCCTGGGACCGGGCGCGATGGTCTGGGGAACCGCCAAGCCCAAGCACCAACCGCAGGCTACACCTATAAAGGAAGCCCTAGCACGGGCCACCTCCAAGATGGCCGCTGGCTCCAGCACTTCCAAGCAGGCACGCTCCCTCTCCTTCTCAGCCCCGCAGAGGGATCCGGACCACAGCAGAGGGTGTCAGATAATGACACTGACCTGAGGACACCTAGCTCACCACCTACAGCTGACCTCCCTAACCCTAATCCCCCTCTTGTACAACATGACCTTCTTAAACAGTTTGAAAGGATGCCACACAGGGCGTTAACCTCCCTGGCGGTATGATTATTTCAGATTTTTGGTGCTGAAAGCGGTACCATTTTTTTGCATGGAAATATGTATTTTTTTTATTGTAGGCTGTAATTTTTAGGAAAAACTCACTGAAATCTGTCTGAACAAGAGTCTAGTAAACATCCCGGGTATGATAAAATTTGAAACACAAAATCATAAATTATAATTTAATAAATAATCATAAAAATAATATAAAAATAATAAAAAATTTAATTCAATAATATAATCAAACCAAAAACACTGAAATGTGAAATAGAGCACCAAGTTCGCACATTGCTGAGCTCAGTCGCAAAATCGTTTTCAGTTTCTGATGACGAATTTCCCCCACGAATCATTATCACTCAATTCTGTAAGTGGTTCTGATTTACTATCGCTGTTCTCTAGCTGATCTAAACCGCTTTTGACCTAAAGGGACACTTTTTGGACGCCATGGACATTTCTCAGTTTCCAGGCAGAAAGAACAGACAAAATGCAGGCAGGGCGCAGGACAAAGCACTAGGGACAATATGTATGTGAAATAGGTTGAAACAGCAATGTTTTACTGTGTAAAATGAAAAAAAAAAAAAATGACATTTTTTAAAATTTTTAAATTTCCCGCCGCCGGCGGCGGCGGCGCCCGTACGTCCCGACGTCACAGGGACAGGACACAGAAGCCGGATGCCGGCATCGGCCGGAGGAGATGGCCGGGGACGCTGCAGGGGACACATCGTGGGAGCGCAGGGTAAGGTAAGTGAAGAACACATGCCGGAGCAGTGCCGCAGGGTAAGCCCGAGTGTAGCTCGGGGTTACCGCTTTTGGTACTGAAATGTTACCCCGAGCTACACTCGGGAATACCGCCAAGGAGGTTAAAGCAGACCTCCGACCACATCACGGATAAATTATCTAAAGAAATCCGTGCCCTTGGGGTCCATACATCCGAGCTTGAATACAGGGTCGACAATCTGGACGCAGAGGTTCATACATACTCAGATGAACTTGAGGCGATGTGCGATGAACGCTTCAGTCCCACCTTGAAGATTTTAAGAATAGGGCCCGCCGCACTTATATTGAATCCGTGAACTCCCTGAAACACTGATGTCCTCTCCACAACTACTGCCCTGCTCCAAGAGCTCGCTCCCTCCATCCCGATTGAACATCTCGACCTAGATAGGGTACATCGCGCCCTGGCTCCACGTAGACCAAATGGCCCACCTCACGACATCATCGTGAAATTTCATTACTTACCCACAATACCTGCACCTTAACCTTCCAGGGCCACTCCTATAAAATATTTCAGGATCTATGCCCTGCCACCATTGCCAGATGCCGAGCCATGAAGCCCCACCTGCAACTCCTCCAACAACACGGCATTGCTTATTGTTGGAACTTTCCATTTGCCGTTCGCTGCTCCCACCAGTCCCGCGACTACATCTGCAGATCCACTGATGAACTTATCGACACGCTCCGCCATCTCCAACTTCACCCTCCCGCGGATGCTCCTGAGGGACCGCGCAGAATATCTGCTTCCTGCTCACCTCAGAAGGTCAAGCACTCCGCTTCAGCAACAGGCCAAGCCACCACGCACAAGCGTGGACGTTTCATCTCTCTGGCACCTGTTTCCCAGGATACCATGGATTGAACTCCGCCCCAGCTGTCTTCTCCCTTTCAAGTTCTGTTTCGAACTCTGGTAGTCTCCGGGACTCGGTCATCTTGACCTCCATTTTGCCGTGGACTCCTGTTCTCCCCACGTTCCGCACCTGAGGACCCTACTGCTGACTCTTTTCTCTATGGTGGCCACGTTCACAACCACCCTTTTGTCGTTCGGCCCATCTGGCCCTCCTTCCCTCCAGCACCCATTTGGCCTGTTGGTTTCCAGATCCGACCCACCGGTCCTAAATGGAGCTCCCCCTTGTTCCAGTGCCTTTCTTATCTAGACATATCGTTATTACAAGGGTTTTTTGTTTTCCTCCTCCATGCTCTCTCTACCATATTGTGCTTTTTTTAATTAATCTTGATACTTCTCTCCTCAGGTCGCCTGTTATTGTTGGCTCAGTTTGTGGAGGCCCCTCATAGCTATTTGGGGATTTTGTCTCTGACCGCACTCGATTTGTTGCCCTTCTCCAACACCATTCTTCCTATTCGGTGTATTTTTTCACCAGCGCAGTTGGATCTCCAATCCCCCTCTGCTATCTAGGGAGCCCCAGGCAACAGTTCCTATACTGGTGTCTGTTTGTTTGTTTCTTTTTATTTGTGCTGCTTCTCCCCCTGTGCTAGCCACTGTGCGCTCCTTATCAGCCCATGCGGTACTTTTTTCAGAACTGCTCGGGCTGTTTCTGACCCCCTGGACTGGTCATTTTGCTCTAGTCTCGGGGGCCAGACCGTTATTCTCAGTTGCACTTCTCTTCTCTTCTGCACCGCCTTAGTCTTTTTTTCCATTCTCTTTTTTCTGCGTAACCCCCCCCTCCCTCTCCCGCTTCGTTCCCCTCTTACCCCGCTCCCCCTCCCTGGGACTGTCCCCTCAGTGCTCTGCTTTAAACCCAATTTCCTTTGACAGCTCCCTTCCATCCACAATGGCACCCCTAAACACCCTTACCCTGAAGATTCAGGGTCTTAATATCCCTCAAAAGCGAAACAAAGCCTTTTTCTTCTTTGCGTCTCAGAAGGCGCATATCATCTGCCTCCAAGAAACTCATTTCACCCCCACATCAACACCTAAATTTTTTGGTCCACTCTACCCTCAAATTTTTACCGCCTCAACGAAAACCAAGTGTAGGGGAGTTCTCATTGCCTTTCACCGCACAGCCCCTTTCGTGCTCCAAACTCAACTTGGAGACCCATAAGGTCGGTACCTCATCCTATCGGGATTGCTCCTAGACACTCCTGTTACAGTCATCTCGTACTACGCTCCTAATCAAGACCCCCTCCCATTCCTATCCAACTTGTTGATTACTATAGACCACCACTAGGCAGGCTCAATTGAAGGAAGCCCTTTCCAGCAACACCTCCGAAGCCTAGACACCATCTTTACAAGGCAGCTGAAGACTTCCAGTGTGTCCACATCTGATGTGTTTGAAACTAGCAAAAGGGAAATGTGTACATGGGAAGGGCAATATAAAACAGGAAAAAATGGCTCCCCAGCACCATTTTATATATTGATTTGTTTATTACTATTTTGCTACTCTATTGTTTGGTATATTACCCTGTGCATGTGAACCTATGCAACTAAAACAAATACCAAAATCGGTGTACCCACAAAATTGCTAACAAAATAAAATAAAATATTATAAATCCCCTAGATGCACAAAAAGTCACACTTTCTCCCCAGAAAGTCCAAAGTAAAAAAAAAAACTCCTCAGCGCCTGTGAATCTTCAAAATATCATATATAAACTTGATCCATTTCCAGAATCAATTCTTTTGTGTCCACATGCACCTCAAAAAGAAAAAAATACTACATATGCATTATCCTCAAAAATATATAGCAAGATCAACTATCAGGATAATGCATTATATATAGTCATTTGTTCTTTTTGAGGTACACGTGTTCACAAAATAATTTATTTTGGAGATGGATCAAGTTTATATATGATATTTTGAAGATTCACAGACGCTGAGGTGGTTTTTCTGATTATGCAACTAAAACCTCTATTTTAAACTTTAGTTAGTTGTTTTTTTTTTTGTTAGCTAGCTTGGAAATGTACTGAGGATTCATTTGTACTGCTAGGGCAAAGCAATAGGTCTACTTTATTAAACCCCCTCATCCTTACTGTATATTCTCACTTACCCTTTGCTCAATCGCTGACCAGTTCACCACTAGGAGAAAGAAAGTCACCTAGTACTACTGGCTATAGAAGATCATGCGACTCCCAGCCATTTCACCAGTGGTATAGTCCTGGTGCTTGGCATTTGACTGCTCAGGGACCAGCATTGTTTCATGGGCTGGGGAATAGTCTTTCATTACGTAAGCTCTTACTGTAATTGACTTAGAGTTTACAGAGGGCTTCTTTTCCTTCCAGTGAAAAGAGCAACGGAGGTGCAAAGGGGAGTCAAGGACCTAAAATGATACCAAACCCAGGACCCTACATTCACTATATCTGGTCTCCCACAGTACACAACATGGAAATACAATCATTTAAATAATTAAAAACTTAGTAAATATAAACTGCTAAATACCTTTTCTCATGAGCAGTTAGTCTTGTGACTTCAGCAGAGCACTGGTGAAAGCTTGTAGGAGGAGTTTTCTTTCTGCTCTAGAAGGATGTGAAACCTCTGACCCTCTGTCTGGACAGTGCTGATTGGTGCTGTGCTGATCACATGCACCCTCCCAAGAAAAAAAAAACCTCTCTAGCAATACACACCAAACTGAGCATGTGTATGTGACCACAGGTTCAGTCTGTATCAGGTGGTTTCAACAAGAGGAGGTCAGAGAAGACAGGATCAAACAGCCTTTTTACACAATGCAGAGGATTAACCCCTTAGGCTCCACAGTGAGTATACCAAGCATGCTTTAGTGCATATACAGTACTGTTGCGTGTTTAGTAACACTTTAATGCTATGGGGGCCAGCTGAAGGGTGAAGCTTTTAAATCAAGCTGCTTGTACTAATCACGGGTTAATTTTAAGTGTGTCTAAACTACAGTGTGCAGAACCACACTAGATTATAAATTATTATACAGATCTCACTATTTACTTCTGATGTAGTTTAACCAATTCTGTTAATATTATAAACAGAGCATACGCAACAGAGCATACGCAAAGCCTAGAAGCACCTACAGAAAATTAACAGGGTCGGAGTCCAAGATGTATATAGTTCAGTAAAACAACCCAAAAGAGGTACTACTTTGTGGACTCAAATGGCCCTCTATACTTAATACACAAAAAATATACTGTCAGACCAATAAACGCTTATAACAAGTGAGGGCATGAAACCTGTATGGGAATTGATGCACATGACATCAAGGCGCACAATGTATATTTACCTCACACATGGATGGTAGATGACATAGCTATGCCCCCACCTCTTTATTATAAATAGATCTGCACTATAAGCAGATGCCATTTGCCATGTACTTTTTTAGACACACTTTATGAACTGTACACCCCTGATGAAGCCTTTCTTTTAGACGAAACATGTTGGGTTATGGGATTTTTTTTGTACTTTTGTATTTCTTTTTCTTTATGGGCACTTAGATTTATTGGGTTAATGCGGATTTAGTTGCAGGAGGAAAAGAGAAATTCCTGTGGACTTGTGGAGATAGTGGATCGATAGGAGTGTATATAATTTTTTTTCCAGGCTGGAAGGGTACTAGGAAATATTTGAAATCTTTGATTTTGATGGGCATTTGAGCCTTTTAGTGACCACAGTAACCCTTAATATCAATCAGTGGGTTGTAACATGTGGCCAGGGTACTGACACTACCCTATACACATCTCAACCCTTGCTGTTGTTTTTTTATACTTATAACAAAATATACAGATTATTTAGACATATGAGGTAACACACTCATTAAAAAACATGGCTATGATTAAAATACCTCTGTATCTCACATTGACAACTGGACATCATTTTTGCAAGGTATTTTACATCCCAATGCCATCCCAACTAGTGCATTTTAATAAAGGTATCTTTAGGGGTTTCCCTCCAGTAGAGTTTGCAGACATTAATATATTTAAAATTCAGTGGTAAAACTGTTATATAAGCACATTAAACACAGTGGGCGTATCATCCATGGGTACTCTCCCTCCACATACTACCCACCACCATACACTCCATACTGTTCTCCCTGCAGATACTACCCATCGCCATACACTCCATACCCCTCGCCTGCAAATACTACCCACTGCCATACACTCCGTACCCCTCTCCCTGCACATGCTACCCACTGCCATACACTGCATACCCCTCTCCTGCACATACTACCCACTGCCATACACTCCGTATCCCTCTCCCTGCACATACTGCCCACCGCCATACACTCCACACTCCTCTCCCTGCACATACTATCCACCACAATACACTCTGCACTCCTTTCCCTGCACATACAACCCACCGCCTTACACTCCGCACTCCACTCCCTGCACATATCACCCACCACCATACACTCTGCACCCCTCTCCTGCAAATACTACCCACTGCCGTACACTCCACACTATACTTTCCCTATTTAACATTACCACATTCTGCACTGTGTAAGTTATCTCAGACTCTATTTAAAAACATTGAACCACACCCCCAACATTTGGCACAATTTAAACCATGCTTAGCGCGACGCATTATGATTTTCCTCAGTGCCCACTGAATTCATGATATGCCCCTGATTAGACAGTAAAATAGGGATGAAAGGCACATCTCACTGTAAGGTATCTGCCAATATAGTGTCCAATAGCTCGACATGAAATTGACTGATTGATATACACCATATTGCCAAAGTATTGGATTGCATGCTTTTACACACACATGAACTTCAATGGCATCCCAGTCTTAGTCCGTAGAGTTCAATGTTGAGTTGGCCAACCCTTTGCAGCTATAACAGCTTCAACTGTTCTGTGAAGGCTGTCCACAAGGTTTAGGAGTGTGTCTATGGGAATGTTTGACCATTCTTCTAGAACAGCATTTGTGAGGTCAGGCACTGATGTTGGACAAGAAGGCCTGTCTCACAGTCTCCACTCTAATTCATCCCAAAGGTGTCCTATCAGGTTGCAGTGCAGGCCAGTCAAGTTCCTCCACCCCAAACTCTCTCATCCATGTCTTTATGGACCTTGCTTTGTGTACTGGTGTGCAATCATGTTGGAACAGGAAGTAGGCATCCCCAAACTGTTCTCACAAAGTTGGGAGCATGAAATTGTCCAAAATGTCTGCAAAATTGTATGCTGACACCTTAAGAGTTCACTAGAACTAAGCCAAGCCCAAACCCTGAAAAAACACCCCACACCCTAATCCCCCCTCCACTAAACATTAAACTTGGCACAACGCAGCCAGGCAAGTACCATTTTCCTGGCAACCGCCAAACCCAGACACATCCATCAGATTGCCAGACAGAGAAGCGTGATTCATTACTCCAGAGAACACATCTCCACTGCTCTAGTGTCCAGTGGCAGCATGCTTTACACCACTGCATCTGATGCTTTTTGCACAGATGGCAACCTATCATGGTACCATGCTTGAATTCACTGAGCTCTTGAGATTGACCCATTCTTTCACAAATGTTTGTAGAAGCAGTCTGCAAGCCTAGGTGCTTGACGTTACACACCTGTGGCCATGGAGGTGATTGGAACACCATACCCCAATGATTTGGAGGGGTGTTCCAATACTTTTGGCAATATAGTGTTTATTTGGGGTGGGCCGTGTGCTCGCTCTCTTGCCTCAGCCTGAGGCATGAGGAGTTGCTGATGGAGAGAGCTCCATGCTAGACCCAGAAGCCTGTATGGGGCCTACCTGCTTTGAAGTGGTCTTGAGGCTGTCCTGCCCGGCGTGGAGGAAGCTGAGCCAAGGTGGGAAGATCCAGGGGAGGGCCCTCTTGCTGGAGAGAGCCAGAATGAAGGCTGGCCTCCCAGAAGGGCCTAATGACACTCTTGGAGGATGTACTAGACTCTGAAAACATGCTTCCAGTGTTGCTGGATCATCTTAAAGGTTCTGACACTGTGAAGCTGGACTGTATTCTGGGAACCAAGCAGTCAGTAAGTGATCTGCATGGCATCTGAAGCCCCTAACCCACCACTCCTACTCCTTTTCAAGTTTTGAAAAAGACCTAAAGTGACTGGTGCTCAGTTTCAGTTCTAATCTCCCCTTTCTAGCCATGGACGTAGCCCTGGGGCAAATGCTAGCTGGTTCCTTGTCCTTTGCAGTACTATCTTGCATTCAGGGGAGTCAGTGGGGTGGCGCTACACTCATTATTGAGGCACCTTAAAAAATGCCTTCTGTTGAAATGTTTTGATGTACCTAAATTATGTGATACATACTGTGACAGACCCAACTGGGACAGGGGCTTTTGGAGGGGACTGCAAGCTAAACCTCTTGCCTACTGACCATATCCCTGGTATCTGAGGGGGCTCTATTTTTTGGTGTTTGCCTGGGGGGGACATTTTGAGTAGGAGGACCAGGATACAGATTTAGGGCCTCTGTGCCCAAACCAGCATTCACTGATTTAACCCCCCTTCCTAGACTTAGAGACTTTAAGCAGAAGTTGATATAATCATCTCAAGACAAACCTGATGTGAGGACTTTTGCTCTAATCTGTTTTTTAAGGTTTTATGTGTCTTTTCACCATTGTGTGCCTCCTAGGTGTGCAATCCATTGTAAATTGAGGTAATTCAGTCACCTATTGTTTGTCTGTTGGCAAGTCCTCTTGGAAGCTCCTACATGATGAGATTAGACTGATGTTAGCTTCACCTCATTATCTAAACAATGTGGGATGTTATCCTAATGTATAATATATGTGGTTATTGTTCATACTGGGACTGACCCTATTTGTGAAGTATATAAAAACCAATGATTTCTGTTCAATAAAGAGTTCCTGTTTGGCATCTTAGCTAGTCTTGTCTCATCTTGGGTCAATGACCAGCTATAATACCTTGGTTCTGTGTCTGAGCAGGAAGGAAGCAGTTCTCTTGTGTTCTGTCACATTTGGTGGCAGCAGTGGAATGATTCCTGCAGTCTGGGACATCCAAACCACCACCAGGACTCAGTGTCGGGTGATATCGAAGAAGTGTTACAGGAGCCAGTCGCCATGGAAGCAGAGTTCCTGTGGAAAAGGCCCTGTCACACATCTCTTTTTCCAATCTACAATAATAAACCTTTTGGTACCATAAAGCAGTACTAACCACAAGCCTACAGGGCACTTATACCCCCTTCCTGCCCAAGCCAATTTCCAGCTTTCAGCGCTGTTGCACTTTGAATGACAATTGCGCGGTCATGCAACACTGTACCCATATGAAATTTTTATCATTTTTTTGTGAAAGATAGAGCTTTATTTTGGTGGTATTTAATCAACTCTGGATTTTTTCTTTTTTCTTAAACAAATCAAAAATCACTGAAAATTTTGAAAAAAAAAAATTTCTCTTAGTTTTTGTTATAAGATGTTGTAAAAAATCGATTTTTCTCCTTCACTGATGTGCACTAATGAGGCTGCAGTGATGGGCACTGATAGGGCACTGATAGGATGCACTGATGAACACTGATAGGTGGCACTGATGGGCACTAATGAGGAGGCACTGGTAGGTGGCACTGATGGGCATTGACAGGCATCACTGATGGGCACTGAAAGGTAGCACTCATATATGGCACTGATAGGCGGCACTGATAAGTGGCACTGATTGGCAGCACTGATAGGTGGCACTGATTGGCATTGATAGGTGGCACTGACTGGCACTGATGAGTGACACTGAAAGGCAGCTCAGATGGGCACTGATATGTGGCATTGATGTGCACTGGTAGGAACTGATATGTGGCATTGATGTGGCACTGATGGGCACTGACAGCTGGCACTGATGGACACTGACAGGTGGCACTGCTGGGGCTAAACTGATCATCAGTGCTCTGATGATCAGTGTACATGTCCCCTCCTCTCCTCTCGAGCTGTCAGCATGACAGCTCGAGAGGAGAGAAATGCCGATAACCGGCTTTTCCTTGTTTACATGTGATCAGCTGTGATTGGACACAGCTGATCACATGACCGAGCCGACATCTTTCGGCTCTTTCCGTGGATCGGTGATCCGCTGTGTCCAAGGGACACAGCACAGACGATCACCGCGCTGCGCACTCCGGGAGCCGCGCATGAGCAGTTAGAATGGAAGGATGTCATATGACGTCCTCCCAGAACGAGAGAACCACCTTGCGTCCGTCATATTACTATATGGTGGGCAGGAGGTGGTTAAACCCAAAAACAAAAATGTATTAAATTGCAGCTCAGCAGTCATTAATGTTGTGATTGTATTAGTTTTATTTTTAATAGGCTTTTTCCCTTAATTTTCACTTGATGATGCAGTCGATACGTCTTTAACAGACAAGCAGTGCGGGATAAAGTAGTGATTAAAGAGTTAAAATGAACCATTTAACACTGAAAAAGGTGCTTACAATGGTAAATTTTTATTCATTTATGTAAAACCTTTATCCCTAAATGGGAAAAAAACTATTACTGTAACTGCTTATAAAGTACTAGCTGGAGTTCAGCTTATATTTGTCAATCAAGTTCATCTAAATCTGCTTGTGCATCTAAAACTACCCTCTTCCCACACTGACAATGCTTCTGTTTGAAGGTATCTGTTTTACTACTTCATCCAGAATGCAGAAACCCCATGTTAGTAAATGTGTTACCATCCAGATCACCAGATGAAATAAATGGGAAAAAAAACTAATGCAGCCACCTGTAAGGGGAAAAGATGAGGAAGCTTGGGCAAATGCGCCAATGCGCAATATGACCATGCCAATTCACGCAAAGAAGTGCACATGAGCATAGGCGGGCGACACGTAATCACACATTCCTGTGCATGAAAACGCACCGGCACACGCAGGGTGCACTAATTGCTGACACTCAGTGGCCTTTATAAGGACTGCAGCTCTGCTCAGTGATTGCTGGATTATCGTCAGCCCCTTCCGTTCCTGTGTTTACTGCTGATTACCCATTACCAACCCGGCTAGATCCTGACCTTGTTCCTGTCTTCTGCTCTGTGTATGACCCTGGCCTGCTCCTGACCTTGCTCCTGTCTGCTGCTGCTCTGTGTATGACCCCTGTTTGATCCTGACCTTGCTCCTGTCTGCTGCTGCTCTGTGTATGACCCCGGCTTAATCCTGACCTTGCTCCTGTCTGCTGCTGCTCTGTGTATGACCCCGGCTTGATCCTGACCTTGTTCCTGTCTGCTGCTGCTCTGTGTATGACCCCGGCTTGATCCTGACTTTGTTCCTGTCTGCTGCTCCTCTGTGTATGACCCCGGCTTGATCCTGACCTTGCTCCTATCTGCTGCTGCTCTGTGTATGACCCTGGCTTGATCCTGACCTTGCTCCTGTCTGCTGCTACTCTGTGTATGACCCCGGCTTGATCCTGACCTTGCTCCTGTCTGCTACTACTCTGTGTATGACCCCGGCTTGATCCTGACCTTGCTCCTGTCTGCTACTACTCTGTGTATGGCCCCGGCTTGATCCTGACCTTGCTCCTGTCTGCTGCTGCACTGTGTATGACCCCGGCTTGCTCCTGACATTGCTCCTCCTGTCTGCTGCTGCTCTATGTATGACCCTGGCTTGATCCTGACCTTGCTCCTGTCTGTTACTACTCTGGGTATGACCCCGGCTTGATCCTGACATTGCTCTTGTCTGCTGTTCAATATTGATCCTGGCTCTGATTACTGACTACTCTACCCATTCTCAGGGATCCACGTGTTCTCTGGAGAAACTCCTCCTGCACCCGGAGCACCCACGGGTTCCATCTCATCAGGCATCTTCAAGCAGCAACACCACTGGCAACCCGTGCTTCTTTGGGCACTGCACCTCCTGTTTCCACCTCCAGGGGCGCACTGCACTTAGCCGTAAGGGGAGCCATCTCTCTATTGCAGCCTCCAGTCAGGTACGTGACACCACCACAACTAAGGATTGGTAAGCTGCAATATATTACATTTTTGTTTTGGGTTTAATACTACTTTAAAGAGCAAATGAGGCATATACAACACCCATTGGTTTATGAATGTACTTTATTTTTTTCTGTAATAGTCCAAGAGTCTGTATTTTTATTATATATATTTTGGATATTTATATGCAGAACTGCTTTTAGATGAAGAGCAATTAAATTTAGATACTTTATATATTGTATGTTGTACTTGGAACTAAAAAACCCTGTTTAACCCAATCAGTCTTACAATTCCAGTGACTACCGTGCCTTGCGTAACCCCTTGTCTAACAAGGTATGTTTCTAAATGCCCTGGTATTCAGGAGATTAAAACAAGCTCAATGCACTCCAGTGCCACCCACTGACATCCACAGTGGTTCCTTGGTGCTACCTGATTACTCTGCACAAAAATTTTAAAAAGGCCCTGGCAGAAAAGTGTTTTCAGCCAAGCCAGACAAATTGGGCGTCCTGGGCAGTTATTAGACACCAACATTTTCTCATTTCGCTTGGAATAAATCCTGGAAAAAGCTGTTTTCATTTGGCAAGCACTAAACATTTATTGAGTTATTAAAGATAATCAAAGATTTAAAAATGTATACCTATTTACAGAGTTTTCTAGGTTTCTCCAAGCCACTGCTGTTTTGTTTACATGGAAGAGGAATGAGATCAGTGAACATAGAAAACTGCATAGAAAACTGAAGTGTAAGTGCTCAGATTTGGAATCTGATTTAGTGCAGTTCTGGGGAGAAGGAGACCGTAGGCTTTGTGTTTTGTCCTCGCTACATTTCCTTCTGTGTAACTCAACATGCAGCTAAACCTTCCTATTTTGCAATAAGCCAGACTGAATGTAATCTTGAAGCTTTAACTATATAAATACGGTATCCACCTAAACGTACAAATAAACAACTAACAACCTAAAGCATAAAAGTCTAACTTTCACCCTTGAAAGTGTAATAATCTATATACAATCTCAATATGCTCAAACCCTACAGAAAAAAATCACCAATTGTGAAACAACCGTAAAAACATACAGTCTCCCAAAAAATAAAATTATAATAAAATTATGCACTTGTGTCCAAAATTAAAGTCATTCACAATAATGATTTCAATATGGAAAAATCCTGATGAGCGAGCCTTCCAAATGGCTCCAACGGACAATGTGAACCTCAAAAAAAGAAAAATTTATATAGTGCGTGAAAGAATCTAGATAACTTCCATTTTGTATTATGTACGCCATTTTAAGTATTAAGTTAGCTTTTTGTAGAGATATTAGAAGTTTAATGAAACTGTTTTTGGTTGTTCAAGGATGTATCAACAGAAGCTAACACGACCCTGACAATGTTTTTGTCTGTCTGTTTTCCCTAAAAGTTAGCCAAAACAATTTGTACCAAGAAATGTATATGTCATGTTTCATGTAGTTAGCTCATGATGGAAAGTTACAAGTTACAGTTTTGAAACTCGCTCCCCCCCCCTTATTATTATCTGTAGTCTATATAATTTTATTAATGTCTAATAAACTTTGAACATCTCTGAACATAAGCTGTCGTGATTTCCGTGTTCAAGGGGTGTTCCCAGAATTCTGCTGATAAACCAGGAATCTCTCCACAGACCGGGGGTCTCTGAGGGGAAAAGAAAATCATTCCTTTCAGCTGGGGGCTCGGCCCGGGATGACCACCCACCTCACTTGGTAAGTAAACCTTTTGTCTTTTTATGACTAAAAGCTCTTTCTTGCCCTGTGTTGAGGGAAGGTCTTGAATCATTCTGTATTGTCTATATAGACCCGTGATAACCTGTAGCTGCTTTTGGTAAAGCAGACTTAACTCTTTGGTAAGAGTTACAAAATAGTGCACTATAATATAAAAAAAAAGGTGTTTTGGTAAACACAGTTCTCTGTTTTTGGTAAAACAGTGAAGAGATAACTTTGGGAAGTTATCAAGAGGTTAATAAGTCTGTGGAGCAGATTCTGGTTTATCTGTCTTTTGCTTTTTCTTTCTGTTGCGTAGAAGTATAAGATAATTTGTTGTGTGGAACAAAATAATATTTTAAGCTAAAATTGTTTTATCCACTGTCTAAATATGGGTCAAGGAGGTAGTTACCCACCAGGTCCCCCAGAAAAGGGAGAAAATTGTAAGGATTATGTTGCTAGAGTTTGTGGGACGGACTATTATTTAATAAATCCCTGGGTGGATTGTATGGCAGGCTGGACAGAAGCTATGGGGAGTACAGACCCATTCCCAAGAAAGGGGGCAAATGATCCTTTTCATACAGACATGATTAAGGGATTATGTATGGGGGACAAACAAGCCTTTCCTTGGTATGAGGGGGACCCACAATGGGACCAAGCTTATATGAAGAAAGGGGGAGAAAACTGGTTAAAATGGTCACCGTATTGGGTTGATAATAGCAAGGGAAAGTTCAATTTGATTTTCTCTTTAAAACAAAAGAGGAAGTTGAAATTGGATACATTAAAAATATGCCAGGAAAAGCATCAATCTGAAAAGATATGCAGACCCAAGATTGGACTGAAAACAGTTCAGACACCAACCCCACCCCCTCCGTATAATATATATCCTTCATTAACTTGTTTTAAAAATGCTGCTGATGATGATTTTTTGATTAGTTTGGGGATGATTACTCCCCAGCCTAATGCCCCTCCAGCCCCTGCTCCTGTCTCTGCAGCTCCAGCTCCTGCCCCTGCCCCTCCAGTCCCTGCCCCTGTCCCTGCGCCACTTCCCGTCCCGAATCTACAACCAATACAGCCAGGCCCCTCCACTAGACCCAAACAGATCATTAGTATAAAATCACCAGAGGAGGGTAGCCAAGTTCAAGGCGTCCTTACAGAGAATAATGACAACGAAGGAGAGTTGGAATACGAAGAACAGGGACAGGTAAATATAATAAAATTACAGAAAAAGGATGGTCAATGGAGAAGAAGTGACACCAGTCATAGACAGGGCAGAGAGGTGGAGGAATTTAGAATGCAGCTTAGATCCATGGATAAGAAACAAGAGGAGAAAAGAGAAGATGAGGGGGCCGTAGGAGGAAAGGAGTTGGCTATAATGACACTACCTTTTCTCACAGCAGGAGAACTAATTCTAAAAAAACCCCATAGAATTAGAAGATATTAATAAGATTGTTAAACATTGTCCCAAGCCTACAGTATCTCCTGGAGGTACACTTGCTTATTTAAAAAATGTTTAGGAAGAAATTACACACAGGAAGATATGAGATTGATCATTGATGGTATTCTGGGAAATAATCCAGTTTGGGATTAGATAAATGTAAAAAGCATTAGTCACATAGAACCAAGTAATACACAGGCTACTGCCTACAAACTGAACACCACAGAAGGGAGAGAAACTATATGGGAGGAGCTTGACACAGAATTAAAAAGGGTTTTCAAGAATAAGGCTTCCCTCCCTATTGCTACAGCATGTAAACAGAAGGTAGAAGAAACTGTTTCTCCTTACAACACACCTATCAATTCTGTTAAGAAGCCGGATGGCTCTTACAGGTTTGTACAAGATTTGAGGGCCATAAATAATTTGGTGGTTCCATTAGCCCCAATAGTGCCTGATGTGCCATCACTCCTCACCTCCATTCCGTCCGATGCAGAATATTTTACAGTGATTGATTTAACAAATGCATTTTTTTTGGTTCCTGTGGACCACCAGACAAGGGCACTATTTGTATTTATATTCTGAAAATTGCCAGATGAGCTGGTGTAGAATGCCTAGGGCTATGTAGATTTGTTTGCAGTCTACTCACTTGCCCTCCAGACCACACTGAGGTCCTGGACCCCTCCCAATGGTTCGGTCCTCATTATATATGTGGATGACCTATTGATTTGTAGTTCAAGTCAGGAGGCCAGTCAGGAGGATAGTTGGTCTCTGTTAGAATGGTTGTCAGGGAATGGTCACAAAGCATCTAAAAAGAAATTGCAATGGTGCCAAAAACAGGTTGAATACCTTGGTTTTATTCTAAGTCATGGTGAGAGGAGTGTCAGTCACAAAAGAGCTGCGGCTCTCGTGGGTCTGCCCCGCCCACAAACAAAAAAGGACATGCTAACTTTTCTTGGTATGATTGGTTACTGCCGCCAATGGATACCTGATTGTTCATTTTATGATCACACTCTGAGGTCTGCCACACTTTCAGAATCACCTGACATTCTCATATGGTCAAATGAAATGGTTGATGCCTTTGTGTACCTGAAGAATGCTATGGTAACGGCCCCTGGTCTTGGACTACCTGATTATAAGAAAATGTTTCATCTGTATGCTAGGGAAAATTGTACAACCATGGCGGGGGTCCTGGCTCAGGAACATGGAGGCAAGCTCCGCCCGGTAGCTTTTTTTTCCAAAGTAGTGCCAACTCAGGTTCAGGGCATGCCTGCTTGTCTGAGAGCTGTTGCATCGTGCGCAATTCTGGTGGAGATGGCTATTTCTTTCACATTGGGACATGAAACTACCCTACACACCACACACCAAGTGTCCTTACTACTGAAAAACATACACACTCAACACATGTCAGCACAAAGGTTGAGCGGATATGAAGTGATTCTTCTATCTGATCCCAACTTGATTATTAAATATTCTTCAGCAAATTCAGGTCCTATTCCAATTTTGAATGCCCTACTGGGGCTAAAGGGGGAACAGGATGAAGTGGCACCAGAACACAATTGTATAACCCACATACAGCAAGACACTTCCCCTAGGCCTGACATGTCAGCTGTGGCTCTTGATGGGGCCCCAGATGTGTTTGTAGATGGCTCATGTTCTAGGCCAAATGATAGTACTTACCATGCAGGATACGGCATTGTGCAACTTCCTGACAAAATACTCGAGGCAAAGCCAATTCCATATCAGTCAGCCCAAGCAGCCGAACTGATTGCCCTTACAAGAGCATGTCAATTATTCGCAGGACAGGATGTCAACATTTACACAGACTCCAAGTACGCCCATGGTGCTGTACACGATTTTGGGGTCATTTGGGAGAGAAGAGGATTCATTGCTGCTGATGGCAAAACCATATCTCACTCTTCTTTGATATCTGATCTACTCAAAGCCATACAGTTACCAAAAACATTAGCCATTCTACATTGCAGGGCACATACAAATCGCAGAGATCATATTGCCAAAGGAAATGCATTAGCAGATAAGGTAGCAAAGGAAGCCGCATTACAACAGGTAGCCAGTGAGCAGATGCCTTTGCTCACTTCAGGCGTCACAACCACCCCACATGACCAGATGTATGCAGATTTACAAAAATTTGCTACAAAAATCGATTTAGCAGACTGGGATGGTTCTGGAGCACAACTAGATCCAGCTTCTGGTCTAGTGTGCTTAGAGGGGAAACCATGCATTCCCATGTCAAGTGCCCCATTGTTCATTGCACAGTACCACGGTCTAGGACACAAAGGATGGAAAACAACATGTGAAACATTATTGCAGGATTTTTACATTACAGGTTTATCTAGGTTGGTGAAAGAATATGTTTCCAGGTGCATTACATGTATAAGGAACAATCCACAGAACCCAAAGAAATCACAACACCAGCATCTAGTGTACCCAACTACACCTTTCACCCATTTACAAATAGATTTTACCCACATGCCAAAAACAGGACAGAGGCAAGAGTTTTTGTTGGTAATGGTGGATATGTTCAGCAGATGGGTGGAAGCATTTGTCACTAATAAAGAAGATGCACAGACTGTAGTCAGAATTCTCACACAGGAGATAATACCCAGATGGGGATGTCCGCTGCAGATAAATTCTGATAACGGACCAGCCTTTGTGGCCAAGGTATGTCAAGATTTGGTAAAAGTACTTAAGATAGATTGGAAGTTTCATATTCCCTATCATCCTCAAAGTTCGGGTATAGTAGAAAGGATGAACAGGACAAGGATAAGTTGAGGAAGGCCACTGGAGGAACCTATACCCACTGGAAGAAGATGTTACCTGCAATTCTAGCAGAGGTAAGAATGACACCTAATAAGACTACAGGGTTATCTCCTTTTGAAATATTAATGGGAAGACCGTTCCCCACTCCTTGGGCTAGACAGCCACTTATGTTAGAAAGAGGGGACCTTGACCTGGTACAACAAGAATATGTGAGAAAATTGATTCAAACTTTAGATCAGATTGAAAGAAATGTTGCTCGCACTTCTCCTTTATCTTTTCAGGAACCAACACACCTTTTCCAAGTGGGAGATGTCGTAGTGGTCCGCCAACTCGCTAAAGACAAGAAGCAAGGCTACCCCTTTGGACCACCTACTACGGTGATAGCGGTTACCAGAACGGCTGTTCTGGTGGAGAATTCCCAGTCCTGGATCCATGCTAATCGAGTGAAGAAGGTGAACCAAACACCTGAGAAACATGAGATGGAAAAAGGAGGTGAAGTATGAGAGGAAAATCCTCGAAGAGTGGGTGAAGTACGTGAAAAAGGCCCTGAAGATGAAATTTTTTACTGCCCCTCATGGTGTTTTGAAACTCTGGATCCTATTGGGCACACTGACTGTGCTCTTTTTCCTGCCAGTATGGATCCTAACTAACTGTATTTATCACCCTGAGGACTTGGGCCTAATAAAAGGTATCTGTGGTCAAGGACTAGATTTAAATGAGACCCAGATAACCAAAAGTGAAAGAAAGTCAAAAAGAAAGTTTTGAAGAGAACAATCCTTTTTCAGGAAAAATGTTGATGATGCAGTTTAAATATGCTTATGCTCAAAAGTCAGGTTATGATAAATGTTGGATCTGTAGTAAGTTACATCCCAGCACATATGAAATTCCTCTTCTGGCCGCTCCAGTCAAAATATTTTTGTTAATAAAAGGGAATGTAAGTATTGGTTTGACCAATATTACTTCTAATGCCACCATATCTTTTCCAACTCTGGGAGTCACTCAACTCCCCGATTGGTGTTTTAGACTGGGGAATACTTCTCACAAGGGAAAGGGAATGTGCTCTCAGTCCATATTAAACATATCTGATCCTGGAAGGAGGGATGGAACTTCTTCTGTGAAACTCTGGCAAGTAAATGGTAAAACCCTGAATGAAAGTTTAGAAGGGATACAAGATAATGTGGGGAAAACTATGTTTGGAAAACTTCTTTTTTATTTTACACTTGTTGTCACCCCTTAATTTCATTCTGCAATACAAAAATTGCCGATCTCCTTGGGAAACAATACCTATATCTGTTGTGGTAAGATCTGTTACCCTTGGATACCGAGTAATGTCCAGGGCTGGTGCTATGTAGCCCAATTAGTGCCAATTATGGCAGCTATAGACCAAAAGGAACACCAGGTAAAGCCAGTACATACCCAAAATACCAACTAACTCTGAGACAGAGAAGGGAAACCAAACAAGAAAAGGTAGATCTATTCTCTACAGGGGATAAGGTTTGGTCATGGTTCCCTACTTACACTGGATGGGGAATAACACTTATGAACAAAATAAATAATTACACAAACATTATTGATGATATACTGCAGAGGAACTCTAAGGACATGGGGTTGCTAAATACTGAGACCAGAGCTATTAGAAAACAGCTGGAGATGCAAGAATTAGCTATTGAAAGTATGAGTGCTGCTCTGACAGGTCTGTGTGATGACAGAGGATTATGAATGTTGTACTTGGATATATAATACCACAATGACTGTTCCGGATTATTATGAAATAATAAAGCAACACAGGGAACAGGTAGATGGTTTGATGGAAGAAGCTAGAGCTATAGGAAAAGATGGATGGACTCCTTTTGATTGGTTAGGATCAGGATTTGGTTCCATCTTTTCATGGATGAAAGGTATCGCTGTAAGCATAGTCATGATATTGTTTTTTGTTTTATCTTTATATCTATGTTTTAAATGCTCATTATATTGCATTGCTAGAGCTACAAAGCTGCAAAATACAAATGAAGGTTATCTGGCTATGTAAAGAATTGAGATCATGTTCATGATCTTAGAGGGGATTGAAAGAATCTAGATAACTTCCATTTTGTATTATGTACGCCATTTTAAGTATTAAGTATTAAGTTAGCTTTTTGTAGAGATATTAGAAGTTTAATGAAACTGTTTTTGGTTGTTCAAGGATGTATCAACAGAAGCTAACACGACCCTGACAATGTTTTTGTCTGTCTGTTTTCCCTAAAAGTTAGCCAAAACAATTTGTACCAAGAAATGTATATGTCATGTTTCATGTAGTTAGCTCATGATGGAAAGTTACAAGTTACAGTTTTGAAACTCGCTCCCCCCCCCTTATTATTATCTGTAGTCTATATAATTTTATTAATGTCTAATAAACTTTGAACATCTCTGAACATAAGCTGTCGTGATTTCCGTGTTCAAGGGGTGTTCCCAGAATTCTGCTGATAAACCAGGAATCTCTCCACAGACCGGGGGTCTCTGAGGGGAAAAGAAAATCATTCCTTTCAGTGCGTTACCCTTATAAAAAGCAAAAATTAAAATAACAATATGCAATATACACTGTGCAACTTCAAATCACACGTGTCTAGTTAAGTGAAACGTGAACTCTGTGTGTCAACCGTGATGGTGAATCACTCTGGTGCAAAATAATATCCAAGTGTCAGTAACCGTGTACACTTCTATATTGTAAGGAATATATACCCTTACCAAATGGACTTCCACGCCTTAATACCACTAGGGTATAATATATTTACTCCAATGACCACCTTCCCAGCCTGAGTATTGATCTTTAAGATGTCATTATAGCCTCAAAGATGTTACTCCTAGATGTCATCTAGAATTTTAGCCTGAACTTAGCTCATGCAACGTCCTCATTTAATCTTTTGAGAGGCACCTTCAGGAAGGACATGTTCAATGCACTCCAATCTACACACGGCACTAATCAAAGTACTTTATTTTTTGGGAGACTATATGTTTTCACGGTTGTTTCACAATTGGTGATTTTTTTCTGTAGGGTTTGAGAATATTGAGGTTGTATATAGAATCTTGAAGCTTTATTAACAAAACAGGGTGGCGTGAAACTATTAGGAAAAACATATGAGAAATAAATACACTCAATGTATGAAACATACAAACACATGAAATGATTAGGCTGCTGATGGCAATAAGTCTATGCTCACCAGCGATGCTGCCTGTAGGGAATGTAAATTCAATCCACAATACTGTATCCATTACCAATTCTATTAGCTTCAACTCACCAAAAGATGTTGCTGGTAAGATCCTAAACCAGCCCAACAAGCATTCTCCCTTAGGGATTATTAATAACTGTGTTCGAGCTCCGATCTATTGCGGACCTTCCAAGGTCACTAGGAAATATGCTCCATCATATTGCCCAGGAAAGGAAGGGAAGAGGAACTCGCATAGTGTAAAAAACTTCAAAATATCTTTATTAATAAGCCTCAAAAGCCCCGTGGGGCTAGGATGTGACATCACCATGCACACTGAGAACGATCGTTGTAGAGTAATACAACCAGAGTAAGATCTTGATACAAACAAATGCTGTTTATACTAGTGTTGGTGGTGACACTGTAAAATGTGAGAGTTTTATATGACTTTTTAATAAAGATATTTTGGAGTTTTTTTACACTATGCGAGTTCCTCTTCCCTTCCTTTTCTGGGCAATATGATAGAGCATATATCCTGGTGACCTTGGAAATTCTGCAATAAATTGGAGATCTGACACATTTATTGATAATCTCTATGGGGAAACGTTTAAAAAGCTGGCTTTTGAATGAAAATTCTTAGGAAAAAATCATACAAAAATTCTCAGAACCTTGTTCAAACATTTGTTGTTCAAAAGATTTTGTTTGCTTTTAACATTTTATAAGTGCTATAAAAAGAGGCTGCAGTGCTAAAACCAAAAATATGTTATATGGTGTCACTGTATAAATTCCATTCAATCAAGTGCAACAATAAAAATTAGCATAAAACGAAAATACATATAAGTCCAATGGTGCTCCGTTCAATGATTGTAGACTTTAATACGATTAATAAAATAGTCCCACTGTCCACTGTAACAAAATCTTCACCCAGTGATCCAGGAACATAAAATGTGTCACGTCCACCAGTGGCTGAGTGGTGTCACTCTCATCCTCCAAAAACCACTAAACAAACCTCTCATAGTGTAGTAGTCTTAATAAAGTACAGAAATGCAAAATTGTAATAGCCAGATGAAAACTAAGAAACCGCTGTGTGTTTACTTACACAAGGTGCCACCAGCCACTAGGAATGGTGGCACGACCTCCAGCAATAACGCCTACAACTCGTTTCGCGCAAAAGCATGTACTCAGGGGTTTACAAACAAACAAGTATCAGAGTCCATCATTATGTAGCCCATCTGTACAGACAGCGACATGTCACTTCTGGTCTCGGGGCCATTTTCCCCTGGTCTAAAGGAAGTTAACTACATCACATCAGGTATCGGTGCCATGTTCTCAAAAGACCAAGACACGGCTGCCATAATATAGAAGATCAACTCACAGCATCTTATAGATTACAAGAACTGGACCTATTCTATTTATCGGACAGCATTAAAAAGGTAAATCAATTACTCAGATGGGCTACATTAATAAATAGGATAACAGTAAAATAACATTAAAAGTGGCAATTATAGATATGTACTGATACAGTTTTTCTGGTGGGGGAAAAAAATCCCATACTTAACCACATCCCTGCTGCCCTATAGCAGATATACTGCTACAAGGCGGCAGGGGTGCGCAAAATCACATATATATATACACGTGATTTCGCATTTCCGGTTAGGGGACGCATGCAAGCCGTGCACGCACCATACCTGCGCCCCCATTCGGGGCCGCAGCTGTCAATCACTGGGTACCAGCCGGTGATTACCGAGGATCTTCGACAGGGAGGAGGGCTGCTTTGTTTACTAAAAGTCTTTAATTCTGCTTTGACACACACTTTAAAGTGTGACTAAAGACAAACGTAGTTTTTTTTAAGATTTGGATAGCGTGGTAAGGGACTAGAACCTAGGTCAGGTTTTTCTTTTTCTCCCCACTAAAAAGATACACTGTTTGTATTTGTCCTAATGTCCATGGTAAACCTCTGTATAGGAAAATCTAAAGGGAGGAAAAGGGAAGAGGAGGAGTTCTTCCTCTTACTCATTTAGTTGTATGTACATTTCCACTTGAGCTACTGAGCTCTGTATACAACAGGTTTTTTTTTCAAAAGAAGACTAAGTAGTTCCTAGGAGAGGCCCCAAACTGTAATACTTAATTAATATTTCATAAAGACAAAATTATAGAGATTAAAATATTTCAATTTTTTGGTCCTGAAGATAATAGAAAAATAAAATATTTACAGCTATACATTTCTTTCAACCCCTTACGGACAAGCATATGCACATATGAAGCCACGCATTGGGCCAGCACCTGCGTGTTTGTGGAGGGGTTATACAGATTCGGCACCCACCTGGAGCGGTTCTTTTGTTTTCTCACATATGAAGCCTCACATGTGGGCCTTCTTCCATGAGGCCGCATATGTGTGTACCCATGTTTGTGCTGAGAGCAGACTGCATAGCACATCCCCTGCACGGAGACTAAATTGTCACCAACAGCTCCAGGCCCTGTATTAGCTGGGAGGGCCAGCTCCTGATCACATCATCACTGTGTTGGGGAAAATGAATATTGTTTCTTTTTCTCCTTGCTAGAGGAGAAGAATGTAAACAGAAAAGTCTACAAAAGAAACAAAGAGAGAATAATAGCTAGATCAGGTTTGCTCTATGTCAGTGATGGCGAACCTTTTAGAGACCGAGCGCCCAAACTGCAACCCAAAACCCACTTAGTTATTGCAAAGTGCCAACACTGCAATTAAACCTGAATACTGAGGTTGTAGTTTTGAAAAAACAACCCATACATTAACGTCTTTTGTCTGAAAAGAAAAACACAATAACAGAGCTTCCACTGACCACCAGCACAATGGGGCAAAGTTCCACGGACCACCAGTACAAGGGGTAAAACTTGCACTGACCACCAGCACAAGGTGGCAAAGTTCCACTGACCACCAGCACAAGGTGGCAAAGTTCCACTGACCACCAGCACAAGGTGGCAAAGTTCCACTGACCACCAGCACAAGGTGGCAAAGTTCCACTGACCACCAGCACAAGGTGGCAAAGTTCCACTGACCACCAGCACAAGGTGGCAAAGTTCCACTGACCACCAACATAAGGGGGCAAAGTTTCACTGAACAGCAGCACAAGCTGAAATTTTGGGTTAATAAAAACAAATGTATTAAAATTCACAGCCAGTCCAATATATATATATATATATATATACAGTCATGGCCGAAATTGTTGGCACCCTTGATATTTCTCCAGGAAATCATGTATTTCTCACGAAACGTATTGCATTAACACATGTTTTGCTATACACATGTTTATTCCCTTTGTGTGTATTGGGACAAAACAAAAAAAGGGAGGAAAGAAAGCAAATTCGACATAATGTCACACAAACCTCCAAAAATGGGCTGGACAAAAGTATTGGCACCCTTTCACAACTGCGGATAAATAAGAATGTTACAAGCATGTGATGCTCCTGTAAACTCACCTGGGGCAAGTAACAGGTGTGGGCAATATAGAAATCACACCTGAAAGCAGATAAAAAGGAGAGACGTTCACTTAACCTTTGCATTGTGTGTCTGTCTGTGCCACACTAAGCATGGACAACAGAAAGAGGAGACGAGAACTGTCTGAGGACCTGAGAACCAAAATTGTGGCAAAATATCAACAATCTCAAGGTTACAAGTCCATCTCCAGAGAACTAGATTTGCCTTTGTCCACAGTGCGCAACATTATCAAGAAGTTTGCAACCCATGGCACTGTAGCTAATCTCCCTGGTCGTGGACGGATGAGGAAAATTGATGAAAGATTGCAACGCAGAATAGTCCGGATGGTGGATAAGCAGCCCCAAACATGTTCCAAAGACATTCAAGCTGTCCTGCAGGCTCAGGGAGCATCAGTGTCAGCGCGAACTATCCGTCGACATTTAAATGAAATGAAACGCTATGGCAGGAGACCCAGGAGGACCCCACTGCTGACACAGAGACATAAAAAAGCAAGACTACAGTTTGCCAAAATGTACTTGAGTAAGCCAAAAGCCTTCTGGGAAAACGTCTTGTGGACAGATGAGACCAAGATAGAGCTTTTCGGTAAAGCACATCATTCTACTGTTTACCGAAAACGGAATGAGGCCTACAAAGAACAAAACACAGTACCTACGGTAAAATATGGTGGAGGTTCAATGATGTTTTGGGGTTGTTTTGCTGCCTCTGGCACTGGGTGCCTTGACTGTGTGCAAGGCATCATGAAATCTGAGGATTACCAAAGGATTTTGGGTCGCACTGTAGGGCCCAGTGTCAGAAAGCTGGGTTTGCGTCCAAGATCCTGGGTCTTCCAGCAGGACAATGACCCCAAACATACGTCAAAAAGCACTCAGAAATGGATGGCAAAGAAGCGCTGGAGAGTTCTGAAGTGGCCAGCAATGAGCCCAGATCTAAATCCCATTGAACACCTGTGGAGAGATCTTAAAATTGCTGTTGGGAAAAGGTGTCCTTCCAATAAGAGAGACCTGGAGCTGTTTGCAAAGGAAGAGTGGTCCAAAATTCCGGGTGAGAGGTGTCAGAAGCTTATTGATGGTTATAGGAAGCGACTGATTTCAGTTATGTTTTCCAAAGGGTGTGCAACCAAATATTAAGTTAAGGGTGCCAATACTTTTGTCCAGCCCATTTTTGGGGTTTTGTGTGACATTATGTCATATTTGCTTTTCTGCCTCTGTTTTATATTTGTTCCAATACATACAAAGGGAATAAACATGTGTATAGCAAAACATGTGTTAATGCAATACCTTTTTTGTGTGAAATACTTGATTTTCAGGAAAAATATCAAGGGTGCCAACAATTTCGGCCATGACTGTATATATATATCCTTGGCAGCGCACTGACTGGCCATGCAAAAGCTCAGACAAGTTTCGGCTAATGAGTCATAGCTTGTGACGTCATAGCCTGCCTCCGTTACCCCTTTCCGAGCCTGCGCACAGTGCCTAAATACGCTGTTTTCCAATGCTTGGCTGCTGGGGCGATGCTGGGGCAACTTGGCTCGTGTGCCGACAGAGAGGGCACTGCGTGCCCGCTACGGCATGTTTGCCATAGGTGCGCCACCACTGCTCTAGGTAAAGCTTACCTATAGGTAATATGAATAACTCCTAAACATGCACCGTTTAGGAGATATTCTCTTTTTTTTTTTAAAGCCTGCGCATGCACTCTGAAGGAACAGCATAACTGTGCTGTTCCTTCAGAGCCATATGCCGTGGCCCGTAACTCACGTACGCATGCGCAGTGGTGATTTCATCATGGCCCAGCCTGTCAGAAGGCTGGAGCTCACGAATCGGGAAGGAAGACAGGGTGAAGATGGAAGCCTCTGTAGTGGTGACAGCGTGCAGCTGGAGGGCTTCCTTTTAAGGTACGTTTTACATAATGTGCTAGTATGCAATGCATACTTGCACATTGTAACATTACCTTGATTTTTTTTTTCTTTCCTGCAGTTTACTACCACTTTGAGTACAAAAAAAAAAAAGCTTTTGTATTTAGTGTCAGTGTGATTGCGGTGGAATAAATACTGTATGTGCTGTCTTCATGAACAGCAGGAGTAGGACTTATTTAGTTGTTCATTGGTGGTGGGTCAAGGTACTGCCAAGAAATATATATAAGTCCTGTATTATAATAATAATAATAATAATAATAATAATAATAATAATAAATCGTTAAAAAAACTTTTTACTATTTTGGGCCAGTTTTCCTTTGATAATTAAAAAAAACATCAGGAAACATCAATTTACATTTACCATCAAATGAAGGGCCAGTTTGTCCAAATAAAACCAGATATAATTCACTTGAATACACTACTTTCTTACTGATCTGCCGCAAAAATACATAGACATTTTTACCACATTTTTGTTGCGTTTTTTTAAAGGACACGTGACTTAAAACTGCACCAAAAACACTTCTCAGAGGCATTTTTCAGGCATTTTCCATTGATTTCAATGGGAAGAGCAGTTTTGGGGTGTTTTTTTAACTCCCGAACATGCCCCAGAGATACTGCAAGCAGGAGTTTTTACACCGCACCGCAAGCGCAATGCCTCAGTGTGAAAACATACATAGATATACATTCACATACACAGGGAAGCAGTTTTCTTGAGCTTTTCAAGTGCTTTTTCTAACGCAAAAATGCTTGAAAAACTCCTCAGTGTGAAAGTAGCCACAAAGATATGTACAGGTTTATTAACATATACCTAAGACGCAAAACAACATTCAAGCGTTGAAATTAGTTTCAAGCTTCATCTTTAAAAGGTTAAACAGAGCAAAAGATTATTAGTAAAGATTATAATATCTACATATGGTGACCTCTGGTGACAGAAACCTAGTATTGCAATTCTGATGTTATTAAACGGAATCTGCTACTGTTGATTTTCTTTTTAAAATGCAAGATGCTTAGCCGCAGGGCATTTTTTCAGCAGGAATGTGGGGGAACGCAGAGCACTGAATGTATGTAATGGTAAGGGGTGTGCTGGAAGGTCTGTTTTGCTGGCTGCTGGGGGAATCTATTGTCACTGGAGGGGATCTATTTTGTGTGGCAGTCTATTGTTGCTGGGGAGTCTATTGTTGCTGAAAGGGATCTACTGATGAGGGAGCGGTCTATTGTTGCTGGCTGCTGGAAAGTCTATTGATGTTGGCTGCTGGGAGATCTGTGGTTGCTGTTGGGGGTCTATTGTTGCTGGGGTGGTATTTTGTTGTGGGGGTCCATTGTTGCTGGGAGGGTAATTGCCTTTTCTGTTATCATTAGCAAATTCCATACAAGTTAATTAGTGCCACAAAATGATACTTGGCTCTGTACTTTCTATAAGGAGCAGTACTGGGAGGTGGGTAAGCGGTGGAACCAAGGGACTGTGCTCGAAAGTGGGTTGGGGGGGCAGAGACAAGAAGTGACTCAGAAGAGGGGAGTTCCTGCACCTATTCTCTGAGAAAAAAAGAACTGCTTAGCTGTAATACTGCTCCACACAGACCAGGAAATCTGAATTTACTGGCTTTATGTTGGCTTCAGGTCAATAGCTCATTGGAGACACAGAAAAACAACTTGAATTCTCAAAAGGAAGTCAGCAATGGTAGTCTATATAGGTTGTACCTATTTTATAGGACTTACCTTGAAACAAAGCCCTGTAGCGGCACGCAGTCACCGCTGCAAAGGCTATCATCTTTACCCGGTCTTCTTTCCAGGTTCCTGGAGTGCGGACACTAGAATAGTCATGCCGCCAATGATGGTACTCCTGTGTATGTGTGCGGGAGCCATGGCCGAGGCACAGAGCTCTGAAGGAATGGTACGGGTAAGCCGTTCCTTCAGAGCGCATGCACTGGTGATGTCACCGGCTGCCGCTCACTAGACAATTTCCTAAACATTGCACATTTAGGAGATATTCATTTTACCTACAAGTAAGCTTTATTATACGCTTACCTGAATGTGAAAATAAAAAAATTGAGTTTACTACCACTTTAATTCATGGGACTGAGCCTGAGCTCTGCAATCACTTTTGCAGCAGTTTTCTCATTTCGGGTCACAATCCTCAACAATTACTTTTTGTCTCTTTCAATCAGTTGACCATGGTTATCAGACGTTTTCCTGAAAACTGTATATGCCGTCATAGCCTCTGATACTGTACACGGCAAATAAATTGGCAACTTTAGTCACAGAGGCACCAGCTAAGCCGGCACCAAAATTTGTTCTCTTTGAAGCTCAGCAAGCTCTGACATGAGTCCACGACATGAGGCTTCCCACCTGTTAGCTAGGAGTCTCATCACACAGCAGAAGAAAAAGAATGTTACATCACTTCTGCTTTCAACATAAAACATGTTGCCACATTCACACCTGCAAATCAGTTTCCATTTTTTGTCTAACTTCTGTATGTGCCTGTTAACACCATACATGTCTTGTGATGTGTGTTGCAAAAAAAATAAAAATAAATTGTAAAAAGTACAACACATGTCAATGCATCCCAAAATTTTAAAATTAGTTTTTTTTTGTAACTTTCAGTAAAGTCACATTGTCCCTACATAATGTATACTAGTGCGCCTTAGTGGGCTTCCATACCTTCCCTGATCACCCCTGACAAGTCACTCACTAATTATAAATATAACTAAACCGCAGCGCAAAAATTAATAAAATAACACATAATTAATTTAATCAGTGAAATAAATATATGTGAATAGATAAAAAAAAATAATAAATAAAAGTCCAATGTCCCAAATCAAGTGTGAGAAAACGTGCTCCAATCAAAAAAACAGTGGTGAAAAAAACTCCAACGTGCCCACACCATCCCTGACTTCCAATATGGTCAGCACTCACCAAATGGAATGGACTCTTAGCTGATAGGGCTTAAGAGTCAAACAAGCTTAAAGGTGGGCTATATCCTCTAAAAGTGAATCCCACTCAGGAAATTCTTGGTTGACAATCTCCAAACGATTACCCACAGGTAAATGAAAATGCAAAGAGGTAACAGAAACACTAATAGTACAATATTGCATAAACTCTTTAATTGGTTAAAATCGATGCATATAATGCACTCACATTTAGGTAACAAGCATCATAAATGTAAACTTTCTCCCTCAAGCAGGTATCAGATCACATCAATCATGGCTCTGTAGAAAGTGAACTGGCAGCAGTGTATGGGGATGTGTTCTCCTCTACAACAAAATGGCTCTGGAGTTCCGCAGCCAGCGTGCGCTCCACTCACTGGACGTGACGTCACAAAGCCTCCGTTGGAACCGAAAATTGCGTCAACACGTTTCGCCCCTCCTACAGGGGGCGAATATATAAACGTGTTTATATATTCACATATATTTATTTCACTGATGAAATTTATTATTTTATTAATTTTTGCTCTGTGGTTTAGTTATATTTATAATTGCTTTTTCTTTTATCTATGAGCAGTAGCACTTATTAATGTATTTATTAGGTTTAGGCGCGGGTTTATTTTGTATCAAGTTACACACTAACCTGTCATTGTTCTGCTGGATATCCACTGTCTACCCACTTTCTTTTTCATAATCTATGCTGTTTGGTCAATATCCATTCACAATGGAGAGTTCATACTGTTTATGAACTGGAAGGGTAATAACTCGTCATTGGAATGAAGATTGGGGCACACTCTGTGGAGCAGGGACTGGTAAGAGTATGACATGCCAGGGCTGATCAAACATCCACGAATTTGATCAAGGTATCAACATCCACTAATTGTATTGTCACTATAAGTGAAGTTACACTTCAGAGTGCATAAGGGTGCTGCCTATAGTCTCCATCAAGTAGAAGCAATAAGCTGCTCATTTGATCACCAGTGGTGTATTTAGGTTTTGTGCTGCCCTAGGCAACACAAAAATCGGACCCCCCCCCCCCGATAAAACCTGACATTGACCAACAACACCCCTACCCCTTCACCTGAGAGAGCCTTCCACTAACACACATCCCCCCACCTTCCCGGCTATGGAGAGAAAGACACTCACCTTCACAGCTCTGCACATCCCTGGGAACGAGAGTTGGGCTCTGCATACACCAACAAGCAGCCCATCTCAGATCCTACCTGGTCCCCGTGCCACGTGTCCCTTCTTCTGTCCCTTCTTCCGGGCAGCGGTGCTGCCCCCCTGAAAGATGCCGCCCAAGGCAAATGCCTTGTTTGCCTTGTGGTAAATATGCCCCTGAATATCACAGCATCCCATGTGCATATACATAAGGTAGAGCAAAAGCACTATAGCAGAAGAGTTGCGGAAAGCCAATTCATTTTCAGGATTTGTGTCTCCTATCCGGGCTGTAAATAAAAGTAAGTTTGAGCTGTAGCAGAAAAAATTCCACTGTGAAACATCGACAGAGAAGCCTCATAAGTAAAAATGCTATGTGGGGCAATGTAAGGCTTGCAGATAGAAAGGACAGCAATCAGAGCTGTCAGTGTAGACAGAGATGTCTGGCTGGACAGCCAGCTCTACAGGAGAAGGTACAGCTCCTAATGGCAATGAAAGTTAAAAGGTTTGAGATTGGAAGAATAGCATGTCTCTGGTGCTAATGTCTGATCATTGTGATGTGAAAGTGTAAGGCAAACCTGCCAACATTCTCTCACAGAGTATAAAGTGAACAAAAACCAGGGCTGGATTTATACTTTCTTTCCCCAATCTAGCTATATTGTGATACCCCTCAGCAACTGATTTGTGTACTGCCTCCTCTCTTCCCATACACTATTACACAGGACACAAGAATGTTTTCATATATACCTTTGAAAATTAAAAAACAATCAAAGACACAGATACAAATTTAAAGTGTTACTAAACTCAGGACCCTGCATTCACTATATCAGTTTCTCCCACAGTGCACAGAACATGGAAATGCAATTAGTTTTGTAAATATAAACTACTAAATACCTTTTCTCATCAGCAGTTAGAGCAGTTTTGTGACTTCTATCAGTGTCCAGCAGAGCACTGGTCAAAGCTTGTAGGAGTTTTCATTCTGCTCTAGGAAAATGCAGAACCCATGACCTCTGTCTGGACAGTGCTGATTGGCCCTGTGCTGATCACATGCACTCTCCCAATGAAAAAAAAATAATCTTTAGCAATACACAACAAGCTGAGCATGTGCAGAGTATCTCCACACAATATGTCTTATCAGGAGATCAGAAGGGGACACTGGAAGAAGGGGAGGATCAGAGAAGACAGGATCAAACAGCCTTTTTACACAATGCGGAGATTAACCCTTTAGGTTCCACAGTGAGTATAACAAGCATGCATTACTTCATATACAGACTGATTTTACTGTTGTGGGTTTAGTAACACTTTAACTGTATTGAAAAATAGAATTACCATATTAATAACTAATAGCACATAGGCAATAACTTCTCAATAAATTATCAATAAAGTATTATTCGTCACAATCTATATTATACTGACATAAGCACAAGCAAATATATCAACAGAGACACAATCAGTACCATAATGACACACTCAAGCATAGGTCTACAGAGACACAATCAGAACCATAATGACACATCCAGAAACATGTTCACAAAGACACAATTAGTAGCATAACAACACAACTAGGAACACGTTTACAGAGATACAATCAGAATCATAATGACACATCCAGAAACATGTTCACATAGACACAATCAGTAGCATAATAACACAACTAGAAACACGTTTACAGAGACACAATTAGTAGCATAATAACACATCTAGAAACATGTTTACAGAGACACAATCAGCAGCATAATAACACAACTAGAAACATGTTTACAGAGACACAATCAGCAGCATAATAACACATCCAGTAACATGTTTACAGAGACACAATCAGCAGCATAATAACACATCCAGAAACATGTTTACAGACACACAATCAGCAGCATAATAACACATCCAGTAACATGTTTACAGAGACACAATCAGCAGCATAATAACACAACCAGAAACATGTTTACAGAGACACATTCAGTAGCATAACAACACATCTAGAAACATGTTTACAGAGACACACAATCTGTGCCATAATGACACATCCAGAAACATATTCACAGAGACAAGACAATTACCATAATGACACATCCAGAAACATGTCAGCAAAGACACAACAGTTACCACACCTACACAACAAGAAACATGTCCACAAACACAGTCAGGATTGTACTAACAACCATAACATGTCCACAGACACAATGAGGGAAAGTATTAAAAAGTGTCTGAAACTAAATTTGTCCCAACTGAAGCACAGGCAACTATCTCTTAAATCCTCCTTTTCTAAGCTGTGTGGAATTCATGAAAGAAGAAAGCTGATTGTTTGCTATGGGCAATGACATCAGTTCAGATAGAATTGGTCTCAGACACTTTTTAATAATTCCCCCAGGTTTGTAGTGAGAAAAGTAAAAAGAAGTCACCAGACTAGTCAGTACCATACTGACTTAACCAGAAACATGTCTGCAGACATAATCAGTACTATCAAGAAAGAACAAATGCCATCCAAATTGATACGATAATCGTATCTTAATAGTATCTCCGACTTACTTATATAAAAGTGTGGATTATAAACCTAAAAATACTAGAACACACAAAAAAAAGGCAGTTGACTAGTGCAGGACCACCTGGGAAGTGGTTAATTAAATCCTATGCGGAGTAATATATTACTACAAAGATAAATGCAATATTGTATTTATTCGATCACTTAGATCATGAAGAAGGTTGACATTGACAGAGTGAACATGTTGCAATCATATTAAAATCAAAGAATTAAAATAAAGAACCGTTCGACGTCTTCAAAAATGGCTGTATAGGCAAAAATGACCAATATGAGGCAATAGAATTTCCTTTCTGTATTCATCTGCAGTGAAGTTTCATATATTATAGCCTAGTGGAATCGTTTCCTTCTTTAGCTGTTCCTTCATGAACACCACAGTGAAAATGAATGAACTCCTAGGAATTGAATAATGGATAATGATGAATATAAAGGAGACAGGGGATAATAATCTTGACATCAGCCTAACAGGATGCACGTATTCAGATTAATTGAGTATACAATATATCTCTCTTTACCTTCTCAATGACTGTGCCATACTGTGTGCATAGTGGGTATAAACTTTCATGGATAGCCAACATAGGTGGAAATGAATCCACAATAAGGAGTGACTCTAAAAGTGAATAAATATTAGATAATGAGAAGTAAATACCAATGGTGCTATAGTGCCATGAGATATTTTAGTGTGAATTACCATGAGGAAGGTCAGAAAAAATTCTCTTCACTGTAGATGTGAAAAAACATTGGTGTATTGGTAAAGGAGTAACAGTCCAGAGTAGGTAATATGGATATTTTAATAGAGGACATTCAAACATCAATGGTTCCTTTAATAAATGCCCCTCTAGGGGTTCTAAAAATTACTCTTTTTGCAGAGTTGGTGCGGTTCCTACAGAAATGCATGAGACAGATGTCCCATATCACTGGCTGTATATAATATATACCTAATGAGTCCAAAAATTCCCCTCAATCTGAGGCTTCAAGCAAACATATAGATATATAGGGTATAACTCCCGTTTGTAAAAATTGCACTCTAAAGAGACTCAGCTTAACACACGATTACTTGCCACCAGTGGAAGTGAATAAAGTCACTTGAATTGCCAAAAAATCTCCTCAGAGTGGTTGCCTTGTTATTTTCTATATTGCCTCATGCTTATCCAAGATGGAGCTGCAAGCTCAAGCTTTCCAAATAAGAAACTTCATTAATTGTTTTAGTAGTAAAGTGGTTTATATGATAGAATGCCCATGTAAAAAAATATATATAGGAAAAACCAAAAGAACACTGAGAATAAGAATTGGTGAACATTTGAGAGATATCAAGAATGATAATAAAAATAGAAGTGAAAAGGAGAGAGAGAACCCCCTAGCCCAGTGGTGGGCAACCTTTTTTTTCAACTGAGCCAAATCTCGCCAAAACCACGATTGAAATTTATTTTGAGAGCCACATTTTTAAAACTCAAAATACATAGGATGGTACACTGTTTTTAGTTTCAATAAGTTTTTATAGTAATTCATCCCCCATATAGTAATTAATCCCCCATATAGTAATTCATCCCCCATATAGTAATTCATCCCCCATAGTAATTCATCCCCCCTATAGTAATTCATCCCCCATATTAATTCATCCCTCATATAGTAGTAGTAAGTAAGTAGCAAGCCAAGTCCCCCGTGTCAATTCACTTACCTTTGCTCCGCGTGTTCCTCTCGCCGTGTTCCCGCGCCGTTCTGGTCCTCAGGGCGGACTGTGAGAGGAGCCTAGCTCCTCTCACGTTTGTCACACTGCCCCGCCTACACACATCCTGACAGCCAATCACTGGCTATCAGGATGTAAGTGGCAGCGAGACTGGCCAATCATTGCATTTGAGCGCGCTGCCCTGCCTGTTTTTTTTTTGGATCACGCTGCAGAGTCCCTGCCGCCCGAGAGGAGGGAGGGGAGCGGGCGCCCGGCACACAAGAGCCGCATTAAAACGTGTAAAGAGCCGCATGAGGCTCGCGAGCCGCGGCTTGCCGACCACTGCCCTAGCCCAACACTTTAAGGATGTACATAAAGGGAGAACGGAAGGCTTGAAAGTAAAGGGAATCTTTTCGTTGAATATCTCCTCAAGGCGGGGTGATTTTGACAAAGTACTCCTTCAGAAAGAAAAATACTGGATTTATACTGAGTACATTATTGCCACAAGGATTAAATACAGATCTCAATTTCAAAGTATTCTTGAATTAATTAGACATAATATGCCCACAAGTACTATCTGATAAATATGATTATACTATATGTAAAATACAGCAAATATAGTTTAAACACTGTCTGAAGTAGACTCTGATTAAATTGGGCCATTTCCCTAATGTTTTTACAATCATATGCTTTTCTGTGGGATTTTTTATTTTAATGTAGTGATGACATTTCAACACAAGAGGGCGACGTATGTGGTTAAAAAAAGGCGCAATTAAGGCACTATATAAGACAATGGATGAGTCGTCCCCTCCCAGTTCTGACGAAGTCTGCGATGATTGGCGGACGAAAAGCGTCAACGTAATGACATCATCATGCTCGCTGTCTTCATAGGCTGCGGTATCCACGAGGGGAAAGAAGCAAGCGTTGCAGCTCCATCTTGGATAAGCATGAGGCAATATAGAAAATAACAAGGCAACCACTCTGCTGAGATTTGTTGGCAATTCAAGTAACTTTATTCACTTCCACCGGTGGCAAGTAATAGTGTGTTAAGCTTAGTCACTTTAGACTGCAATTTTTACAAATGGGAGTTATACCCTATATATCTATATGTTTGCTTGAAGCCTCAGATTGAGGGGAATTTTTGGTACAGTGGGGAAAAAAAGTATTTAGTCAGCCACCAATTGTGCAAGTTCTCCCACTTAAAAAGATGAGAGAGGCCTGTAATTGGCATCATAGGTAGACCTCAACTATGAGAGACAAAATGAGAAAAAAAATCCAGACAATCACATTGGCTGATTTGGAAAGAATTTATTTGCAAATTGTGGTGGAAAATAAGTATTTGGTCACCTACAAACAAGCAAGATTTCTGGCTCTCACAGACCTGTACCTTCTTCTTTAAGAGGCTCCTCTGTCCTGCACTTATTACCTGTATCAATGGCACCTGTTTGAACTTGTTATCAGTATAAAAGACACCTGTCCACAACCTCAAACAGTCACACTCCAAACCCCACTATGGTGAAGACCAAAGTGCTGTCGAAGGACACCAGAAACAAAATTGTAGACCTGCACCAGGCTGGGAAGACTGAATCTGCAATAGGAAAGCAGCTTGGTGTGAACAAATCAACTGTGGGAGCAATAATTAGAAAATGGAAGACATACAAGCCCACTGATAATCTCCCTCGATCTGGGGCTCCACGCAAGATCTCACCCCATGGGGTCAAAATGATCACAAGAACGGTGAGCAAAACGCCCAGGACCACACGGGGGGACCTAGTGAATGACCTGCAGAGAGCTGGGACCAACGTAACAAAGGCTACCATCAGTAACACACTACGCCGCCAGGGACTCAGATCCTGCAGTGCCAGACGTGTCCCCCTGCTTAAGCCAGTACATGTCCGTGCCCGTCTGAAGTTTGCTAGAGAGCATTTGGATGATCCAGAAGAGGATTGGGAGAATGTCATATGGTCAGATGAAACCAAAATAGAACTGTTTGGTAGAAAGACAACTCGTCGTGTTTGGAGAGAGAATGCTGAGTTGCATCCAAAGAACACCATACCTACTGTGAAGCATGGGGGTGGCAACATCATGCTTTGGGGCTGTTTCTCCGCAAAGGGACCGGGATGACTGATCCATGTACAGGACAGAATGAATGGGGCCATGTATTGTGAGATTTTGAGTGCAAACCTCCTTCCATCAGCAAGGGCACTGAAGATGAAACGTGGCTGGGTCTTCCAACATGACAATGATCCCAAACATACCGCCCGGGCAACGGGGCAACGAAGGAGTGGCTTCATAAAAAGCATTTCAAGGTCCTGGAGTGGCCTAGCCAGTCTCCAGATCTCAACGCCACAGAAAACCTTTGGAGGGAGTTGAAAGTCCGTGTTGCCCAGCGACAGCCCCAAAACATCACTGCTCTAGAGGAGATCTGCATGGAGGAATGGGCCAACATACCAGCAACAGTGTGTGCCAACCTTGTGAAGACTTACAGGAAACGTTTGACCTCTGTCATTGCCAACAAAGGATATATAACAAAGTACTGAGATGAACTTTTGATATTGACCAAATACTTATTTTCCACCATAATTTGCAAATAAATTCTTTCCAAATCAGCCAATGTGATTGTCTGGATTTTTTTTTCTCATTTTGTCTCTCATAGTTGAGGTCTACCTATGATGCCAATTACAGGCCTCTCATCTTTTTAAGTGGGAGAACTTGCACAATTGGTGGCCGACTAAATACTTTTTTACCCCACTGTATATCTTATATACTGTGTGTTATACAGCCAGCGATATGGGACATATGTGTGTTTTATAATCAGTACTATATCGACACAAGTAGAAATATGTCCACAGTCATTTAGTATTACACCGACATGAGCGATGAAGTCCGGGTTTGGCTCAACACGGGGTTCGACTCAAACTTTGCATGTGTATTCTGGACTGTAGCTGATAACTGCTGTGAAATTTCTTCAGTTGTTGCTGCTGTATTATCCTTCTGCAGTGTGGACAGGGTTAAAGTGAATATTCATTAAAGTGTTACTAAACCCACACCAGTAAAATCAGTCTGTATATGCAGTAAAGCATGCTTGTTATACTCACTGTGGAACCTGAGGGGTTATTCCTCTGCATTGTGTAAAAAGGCTATTTGATCCCGATTGCTGTTTCTCCCCTTGTTTAGGCGGCCACCTCTTGCAAAAACTGTAAGCATTTTCCACATGCTCAGTTTGATGTGTATTGCTTTTTTTATTGGGTCAGTTCATGTGATCAGCACAGGGCCAATCAGCACTGTCCAGAGTTCAGGGGTTTGCATCCTCCTAGAGCAGAAAGAAAACTACTCCTACAAGCTTTAGCTAGTGCTGGGCTGGACACTGATAGAAGTCACAAGACTGCTCTAACTGCTGATGAGAAAAGGTATTTAGCAGTTTATATTCACTAAAATATTTCCACTTCCATGTTCGGTGTACTGTCGGAGACCAGATATAGTGAATGCAGGGTCCTGGGTTTAGTAACACTTTAATACACAAGTGCAGCAGCCATCTTGGCAATGCTCATCTATGGAGTGTCTCCAGTGCAGGGGGCAGCCATCTTGGCTGGGTCTGATTCGATCCTGAAGGACAGTGATTGGCAGATTTAACAAAGCAAGGAGAAGGGGTGAGAAGGTTGCTGAGAAGAAAACAGAGGACAGGCTTAAGGCTAGCAGGGGTCAGAAAAAAGACTGAGCTGCTGGCTGAACAGCACCCTGCCATTGCTGACCACAATCGGAAGAAAAGAGACCATTCACCTTGCCTCAAAGATCAGGAACTTTCTCCCTGTGAGGGTTTGAAGCATTATTTGGATGCCTAGTGTGATCAGACTGTACTAGACAGCACTAGGACTGAAATAGATCAAAATATAGCCATCACAGCAGTTACTATCTTTGTCTGAGGACCCAGAAGAGGGTGCCCTGGGTCTGGTAAGAACCTAACATTGCACCTCAATTACTCTAGTGCCCACTTTATTGCAAGACACTTCCCACAGTTGAATATATTCTCTCTGCAGGAGTTAATTTTCTGCTAAGGTATGCTACTGTATATTTCTTTTCAATTTACTTGGACAAGACTGCTTCCAGGCAAACATCAGAGGGTTCTTGCCAATGCAATGAATTCTTGATTGATGTTGAGTGTTGTTAACACTGGGCCCTTACACAATACTGCCTTCATCTAATAAAACGTTCTCTCTTACTTTTCATTCCATTTGACCATGTTGGTCTTACTGCCTTTGGTGAGATCACTAAGTGGAGCCCCTTGTCCATTGGCATTTTTTATGACACCCCACCCCCCTCGCCCAGTGCTATAGCTCAGATACCAGGCTTTGTCCAGTTGCATTGCAGATTTTTTTTCTTGCTGGATGTTGGTTGTTAATTGAGCTTAGAATAGAATCTAGAACTGCGTGGACTTTCTGCAGGTGGGAGTTCCAGTCAAGACTAAAAATTATAACTTCAAATAGATATGTATATGGAATGAAGACAGGGCCCCAATGCAAGCCAAAAGGGAGGATCACATACTGGTGCAGCCCATCCGGTGTTGCAAAATCTAATACCATTAGTAAGCCTGAGGGTGATAGTGTACCTGGTGACGGAACCCATTTTCTGTTCCTTTTCTGAAATGACAGTCTCCTGAGTCCCAGGTATTCAATAAGATCTGGACTTGACATTGACATAAGGCTCAGTCACAATGTCATTGTAAATTATGTTAGTTCAGGTAGGTAATTCTATGTATAGATATATATATATATATATACACACACACACAGTTGTGTTCAAAATAATAGCAGTGTGTTGAAAAAAGCAAATAAAGTTCAAAATCCTTCTAATAGCTTTTATTTCCATACACACAAATGCATTGGGAACACTACACATTCTATTTCAAATCAAAACATGAAGAAAGATATCAAATGTGCTGTTCCGCTAACAAAAATGGAAGAAAAGTGAATATTAGACTGTTCAAAAAAATAGCAGTGTTTGTATTCTTTACAAACTCAAACATTCACAATATAAACTGAAAAATGTTTGAAGATTTTGCTTTCCTTTGAATCACTTAATGAATATTTAGTTGTATAAGCACTGTTTCTGAGAACTGCTGTACATTTGTGTTGCATGGAGTCAACCAACTTCTGGCACCTTCTTGCCTCAGAAACTGCATTTTTGATGTCACCCCACAAGTTTTCTATTGGATTAAGACCCGGGGATTGGGCTGGCCACTCCATAACATCAATCTTGTTGGTCTGGAACCAAGATGTTGCACGTTTACTGGTGTGTCTGGGGTCGTTCTCTTGTTAGAACACCCATTTCAACTTAACTTTAGACCTTCTTTGATCTTCCTGGAGCTGATTGTTGGCTGAGTCCTTGCCCTTTTGGCTATTCTTTATCCATTCGAATGGTAGTTTTTCGCTTTCTTCCACGTCTTTCAGGTTTTGGTTGCCATTTTAAAGCATTTGCGATCATTTTAGCTGAGCAGCCTATCATTTTCTGCACTTCTTTATATGTTTTCCCCTCTCCAAACAACTTTTATAATCAAGGTATGCTGTTCTTCTGAACAATGTCTAGAATGACCCATTTTCCTCAGAATTTCAGAGAAATGCACTGTAACCAGCATGTACAACATTTGCTGCCTTCCTTCCTTAACCAATTCAATACCGGGCAATTTTACACCTTCCTGCCCAGGCCAGTTTTCAGGTTTCAGCGCTCTCACACTTTGAATGACAATTGCACGGTCATACAACATTGTACCCAAGCTAAAATTTTATCATTTTCTTCACACAACTAGAGCTTTCTTTTGGTGGTATTTAATCACCGCTGGGGTTTTTATTTTTTGCTAAATTAACAAAAAAAAAGACCAAAAAGTTTGAAAAAAAAGTTTTTCTTTGTTTCTGTTATAAAAGTTTGCAAATAAATAATTGTTCTTCATCAATTTAGGCCGAGATATATTATGCTACATGTCTTTGGTGAAAATAACCCAAATTAGGATGTATTTTTTAGTTTGTAGAAAAGTTATAGAGTTCACAAACTATGGTATAGATCTGAATATTGATCAATCCTGAAGTACTGACAGCCAATCTAATTTCTTGAGGTCCAAGAATGTCAGAATAGTACAGATATCCCCAAATGACCCCTTTTTGCAAAGTAGACAGTCCGATGTACTTCATAAGAGGCATGGCGAGTTTTTTGAAGTTGTATTTTTTTGTCATAATTTTTCGGAAAATGAAAAAAATTATAAAAAATTTTCACTATTTTTTTTTTTTTTATACATACTGTCACCAGTGCAGTACAGCGTTGTCATATAACTGGCATGGCGGTGATCAGAGACACTGACTGGTGACAGTATGAAAAGAAAAAAAAATTTTTTTTTTTATTAAATTTTTTTTCTTTTAAGATTTTTTTTTTTTTCATATTTCACTATGACCAAAGTAGTACAATGTTATCATAGTAACATTGTACTACTTTGGGAAAGTGATCAGTATTTTTTTTTTTTTTACACAATTTGCTTATAGCAAAGAATTACTATTTGGGGGTTGGGGGATCCATCTGCCTTAAAACTCCAGCTGCGCACTCGCTGCAGTTGTGACCACCAGATGCTGCAAGATTTCAGATTTTAGTTTGTCAGAATCTCGGGCATCCTCTGAGGACAAGTCGATATATGCCTTTTGGGAGTCTCTTGTTAATAGTGGTGTTACTAGTGCAGCCGAATGGTCTTTAGGCTTGGCCTGCCCCTCAGCGGTTCTCTCAAAAGTACATAAGAAGGCCTATCATCCTGCGATGTCATTTTTTTTGCAGAAGGTGGCCCTTGATGCTTGGCAGGGTGTCACCAGGGAACCCAGTGGAAACACTCGCAGTCTGGGGTGGAAGCCACTGGAGGACTTCTGTAGGGCTTGTTCTTTCTCGGCTTCCTGAACCAAAGCATTCACTTGAGCCTCTGTTGCCTGAGCCAGGGCAGTTACTTGAACCCCAGCTGTGTAAGCCAATGCAGTCACTTGAGCTTCCGTGCTCGCCATCTGGGCAGCCAACAGTCTAATGGTCTTTGGTGCAGCAGCTTGCTGCTACTGGGCATCCAGTATTTTATTGGTTTCCTGTTGTTGTGCTGCAGCTTACTCAGAAGCCTGTTGCTCTGCAGCATTACTTTGGAGAAAGGCCTTTATCAAGTCCTCCATGCTGCAGATTCACAAATACACTGCAGTGCCCTGGTCCTTTAACTTTTTAAACACATCTGCAACAAACGTTCACACAGCTTCCTTCAATACAGTTTTAACATCAGGTATACAGCATAACCAGCAAATTTGCCTTTCAGCAAGGATCAGTAGAGGGATTGCCTGCATCCAAAACACCAATTGTGGGGTTCAGCTTCAAGTGGAGCTTGCACAGAGGTCAGTCCAGCCTCGTGTAGGCTAAGGGCTTCCTGCCCACGTTTATGAAAAGGCAAAAATAAAACAAATGTCCAACATAAGATAGATTGCACACATAGGGGTAAATATCCAGAACAAAGATTCAGAAAACAGCTGTTATGCCTCCTGGCTAGTAGACCTTGTTGGGTCTGCTTCAGTCCTGTAGACATTACCACATAGCCTGCTTGTTTCCTGTCTATGCACCAACCCAAATTAACCCAGGAAAAGACAAATTTTACCCCAGGTGGGGAGCAAGGTGTGGTCACCTTGCTCCCCAACTCCCTGCCTCCTGCTTCAAGCCTCTCACCGCCATCCATTTACCTTATGGTACGCAACATCCTATGCGGCATATATACTCCATCCACAACTGACATTATTATTTTCTTACCAGACTTAAATTTACTCAGCCATGATGCACGTGCTTATGACAGTGCTGCACCCTCCTAGATAAGTGCTAGGTTAGGTAAATTTGTTTCTGGACTCACTGTAATCATTGTAGCTGTATGTGATTATTTTGCTCTGTTCGGTGTTTGTGTTGGAATACATTGTTCATGTATTACATCCGTGTCAGTATTCAGTAGAGATATATTCTCCAGCCCGTAGATGTCAGTGTTTATAAGTTTGTAGCTGCATCTATGATAAACTCTAAGTCTTTTCTCTACAATAAAGTTCCTGTTTGCAGAGAAGCAGGAGAAAAACACATGTGGACTGTGCTCGGTCTGTTCTGTGTGGCTATATACAGAAATCCCCAACAGGTTATGGGCTCAGAAGCACAAGAATCCTCTCAGACACCCACCCAGACATAGCCAGCTACAGCACATTAGTTCAAGATACAACAGAAAGAAGACTGCAGCAGAATGGCCAGTAACACAGCTGCAACAAAATTTAATTTGCAATCCTGACAAAGCAGATGAAAATGCTGCTAATAAGAGAAGGTACATGGAAATGTATAAATGAAGTCAGGGCAGAACACCCTTCAGATTAATAGAGAAACATCAGAAAACTCAGAGCACAAGATCTTGCAGCATAGAAGATGATCAAATTATAGATGTAATTGTGAAAATGCTAAAGAAATGTTGGAATGATACAAAAGGTGCATGAAAAGAGCTAATCCCAGAAATAAACTGTACTTGATTAAAAAATTATAGCAAACCACACTGATGTAAAGTAATATGCAGGATTACACAAGGCACACCTTGGAAATGGTTGAACACCTGAAAGTTATAGAAGAAATAAAAGATTTTAATGTCGCAGCACTATTACTTTTACTTGTACTATTGACAATAAAATATGTTAAGGACAAGCTTATGGATGAATATAAACGTAAAACGTGAATATTTTGTGTGCAAGAGACAAGGTCATTTAAAAGCAGATATCAGAATCTAGAAAGCTAGAATGCAAAAACAAACTAAACTACAAAAGGCCAAAAGTGTGAAGGAAGAAAGAAAAAGGATTTTTCTTCAGATAATGAATGTTTTTCAATCCAAAAGTTGCACCTCATCTCAGGCATGGTGTGTTGATTCAGGAGCTACGAGTCACATGGCCCACCCTTTGCAGCTATACCAGCTTCAACTCTTCTGGGAAGGCTGTCCACAAAGTTTAGGAGTGTGTCTATGGGAATGTTTGACCATTCTTCCAGAAGCGCATTTTTAAGGTCAGGCATTGATGTCGGACGAGAAGGCCTGGCTCACAGTCTCCACTCTAATTCATCCCAAAGGTGTTCTATCGCGTTGAGGTCAGGACTCTGTGCAGGCCAGTCAAGTTCCTCCACCCCAAACTTGCTCATCCATGTCTTTTTGGACCTCACTTTGTGCACTCATGTTAGAACAGAAAGGGACCATCCCCAAACTGTTCCCACAAAGCTGGGAGCATGAAATTGTCCAAAATGTCTTGGTATGCTAACGCCTTAAGAGTTCCCTTTACTGGAACCAAGGGGCTTATCCCAACCCATGAAAAACAACCCCACACCATAATCCCCCTTCCAGCAATATTTACACTTGGAACAATGCAGTCGGGCAAGTACCGTTCTCCTGGTTACAGCCAAACCCAGACATGTCCATCTGATTGCCAGAGAAGCGGGATTCGTCACTCTAGAGAACACGTCTCCACTGCTCTAGAGTCCAGTGGCAGCGTGCTTTACACCACTGCATTTGGTTGGATGCAGCTGTTCGGTCATGGAAACCCATTCCACGAAGCTCTCTACACACTGTTGTGCTAGTCTGAAGGCCACACAAAGTTTGGAGGTCTTTATTGACTCTGCAGTTTGCAACTTCTGCGCACCTCAGCAAGAGTTGACCCTGTTCTGTCATTTTATGTGGCCTACTGCTTTGTGGCTGAGTTTCTGCTGTTCCCAGTTGCTTCCACTTTGTTAAAATATCACTAACAGTTGACTGTAGAATATTTAGTAGCAAGGAAATTTCACAGGTGGACATATTGCACAGGTGACAACCTATCATGGTACCACACTTGAATTCAGAGCTCCTGAGAGCGACCTATTCTTTCATGAATGTTTGTAGAAGCAGTCTGCATGCCTAGGTGCTTGATTTTATACACCTGTGGCCATGGAGGTGATTGGAACACCGGAATCCAATGATTTGGAGGGGTGTCCAAATATTTTTGGCAATGTAGTGTGTGTGGAAAACCATGCTTATTCCTTTTGTGCTGGTTAAAGCGGTTCCCCACCCTATTAGATTTTCAGAGCAGTTTCAAGTTTGGGGATTATAATCATTTTAAATATTCACCCGCCCAGTGGATCCAGAGTAGGGAAATATGTCATCTTTTTTATTTTAGTAAAAAAGAATTTGAACCTTCAAACTGTTTTAAACCCAATACAAATCTTAATGTACTCCCTCAATATCATTATACAAAATGTATAAATCAGCAACAGATTACGCACGGCTTTACAAAATTAAGGTAGTTGAAATACATTCCAAGGCAAGAGAGTTCAGAGGGTCCTGCCTTTCAGAGTTTACAATCGATTAGGGAGAGGCAAGTGATACAAAAGGTAAATACTGTGGGGGAATGCATTGATGGAGAAAGTAAAATTCCAGTGGATACAGTCATGGCCGAAATTGTTGGCACCCTTGATATTTTTCCTGAAAATCAAGTATTTCACACAAAAAAGGTATTGCATTAACACATGTTTTGCTATACACATGTTTATTCCCTTTGTATGTATTGGAACAAATATAAAACAGAGGCAGAAAAGCAAATATGACATAATGTCACACAAAACCCCAAAAATGGGCTGGACAAAAGTATTGGCACCCTTAACTTAATATTTGGTTGCACACCCTTTGGAAAACATAACTGAAATCAGTCGCTTCCTATAACCATCAATAAGCTTCTGACACCTCTCACCCGGAATTTTGGACCACTCTTCCTTTGCAAACAGCTCCAGGTCTCTCTTATTGGAAGGACACCTTTTCCCAACAGCAATTTTAAGATCTCTCCACAGGTGTTCAATGGGATTTAGATCTGGGCTCATTGCTGGCCACTTCAGAACTCTCCAGCGCTTCTTTGCCATCCATTTCTGAGTGCTTTTTGACGTATGTTTGGGGTCATTGTCCTGCTGGAAGACCCAGGATCTTGGACGCAAACCCAGCTTTCTGACACTGGGCCCTACAGTGCGACCCAAAATCCTTTGGTAATCCTCAGATTTCATGATGCCTTGCACACAGTCAAGGCACCCAGTGCCAGAGGCAGCAAAACAACCCCAAAACATCATTGAACCTCCACCATATTTTACCGTAGGTACTGTGTTTTGTTCTTTGTAGGCCTCATTCCGTTTTCGGTAAACAGTAGAATGATGTGCTTTACCGAAAAGCTCTATCTTGGTCTCATCTGTCCACAAGACGTTTTCCCAGAAGGCTTTTGGCTTACTCAAGTACATTTTGGCAAACTGTAGTCTTGCTTTTTTATGTCTCTGTGTCAGCAGTGGGGTCCTCCTGGGTCTCCTGCCATAGCGTTTCATTTCATTTAAATGTCGACGGATAGTTCGCGCTGACACTGATGCTCCCTGAGCCTGCAGGACAGCTTGAATGTCTTTGGAACATGTTTGGGGCTGCTTATCCACCATCCGGACTATTCTGCGTTGCAATCTTTCATCAATTTTCCTCATCCGTCCACGACCAGGGAGATTAGCTACAGTGCCATGGGTTGCAAACTTCTTGATAATGTTGCGCACTGTGGACAAAGGCAAATCTAGTTCTCTGGAGATGGACTTGTAACCTTGAGATTGTTGATATTTTGCCACAATTTTGGTTCTCAGGTCCTCAGACAGTTCTCGTCTCCTCTTTCTGTTGTCCATGCTTAGTGTGGCACAGACAGACACACAATGCAAAGGTTAAGTGAACGTCTCTCCTTTTTATCTGCTTTCAGGTGTGATTTCTATATTGCCCACACCTGTTACTTGCCCCAGGTGAGTTTACAGGAGCATCACATGCTTGTAACATTCTTATTTATCCGCAGTTGTGAAAGGGTGCCAATACTTTTGTCCAGCCCATTTTTGGAGGTTTGTGTGACATTATGTCGAATTTGCTTTCTTTCCTCCCTTTTTTTGTTTTGTCCCAATACACACAAAGGGAATAAACATGTGTATAGCAAAACATGTGTTAATGCAATACGTTTCGTGAGAAATACATGATTTCCTGGAGAAATATCAAGGGTGCCAACAATTTCGGCCATGACTGTATGTAGAGGTGGGATGAGATTTCCCGAAGATACTTTTCAAAGACTGCCTGAAGACAGAATAGAAAATAACTGAATGTATTGGAGTAAGGAGTTCCAAAGCATGGCAAAAGCTCTTAAAAAACCCTGGAGACAAGTATGGGGGTTGATAAGGGAGCTAGAGAGCAGAAGGTCTTGGAAGGAGAAAAGAGGACCTTTTGAGTGATATCCTGAGAAAAGGTTGGTAATGTAGCTGGGGGCCAAGTTGTGGATGGCTTTGTTGTAGTATTTTGAATTTTATGCATTGGCAGGTGGAAGCCAGTGGAAGGTTTGGCAGAGAAGAGAGGCAGACACCGAGCAGTAGTAAGATGGAGAAGTCTCGCAGCATTCATAATAAACTGAAAGGAGGATAACCCCTGTAGAGGTAGGACAATAAGGAGGGACATCAGCATGGTGCTCACTGCACCCCATTATACCCAGCACATGTCTCACTGGATCCAATTATGCCCAACACAAGGCTTACTGTACCCCATTATACTTCGCAAAACACCACTATACCCAACACATAGCTCACTGCACCCCATTATACCCAGCACACATCTATGCAACCCATTATACCCAACACACATCTCACAGTACACCATTATACCCAGCAAATGTCTTACTACACCCGACACATAGCTCACTGTACCCCATTATAGCATGAAAACATCTCACTGCACTACATTATACCCAACAAACATCTCCCTGCAACCCGTTATACCCAACACATGGCTCACTGTACCCCATTATACCCAGCAAACGTCTCTCAGCAACTCATTACACCAGACACATGGCTCACTGCACCTCATTATACCTTACACATGGCTCACTGTACTCCATTATACCCAACACATGGCTCACTGTACTTCATTATACCCAACACATGGCTCACTGTACCCCATTATACCTGACGTCATGGCTCACTGTACCCCATTATACCCAACACATGGCTCACTTTACCCCCATTATACCCAGCAAACATCTAAATGCTCCCCATTATACCAAGAAAACGTCTCTCAGCAACCCATTATACACGACACATGGCTCCCTACACCCCATTATACTCGACACATAGCTCACTACACCCCATTATACCGACACATGGCTCACTACACCCCATTATACCTGACACATGGCTCACTACATCCCATTATACCGACACATGGCTCCCTACACCCCATTATACCGACACATGGCTCCCTACACCCCATTATACCTGACACATGGCTCCCTACACCCCATTATACCTGACACATGGCTCCCTACACCCCATTATACCTGACACATGGCTCCCTACACCCCATTATACCTGACACATGGCTCCCTACACCCCATTATACCTGACACATGGCTCCCTACACCCCATTATACCTGACACATGGCTCCCTACACCCCATTATACCTGACACATGGCTCCCTACACCCCATTATACCTGACACATGGCTCCCTACACCCCATTATACCTGACACATGGCTCCCTACACCCCATTATACCTGACACATGGCTCCCTACACCCCATTATACCGACACATGGCTCACTACACCCCATTATACCTGACACATGGCTCACTACACCCCATTATACCGACACATAGCTCACTACACCCCATTATACCGACACATGGCTCACTACACCCCATTATACCCGACACATGGCTCACTACACCTCAATAAATCCACACCACGTGGCTCAGTGTGCCCCATTACACATCTCTCCGCACCTCACATCTTACACATGGCTCACTGTACCCCAATATACCTGACGTCAAATCAGGACTCCATTATATCCCGCACACATCTCACTGGTCCCCATTATACCCGACACATGGCTCATTACACCCGACACATGGCTCGGTGTGCCCCATTACACCCAGACACCGTCTCTCTGCACCTCACTATACCCGGCACACGGCTCACTGAAGCTCCCCTCCCTCCCTTTTTCTCATTCATTCATTGACGGCCAGCCTCACACTCCCTAACCTCTCCTTTCCTCTCCCACACACTCCCCTCTCCTTCGCTCTGTGATCCGCTCCGCCTACTTCCTCCCGTCTCCCTGACATCACTTCCGCCCCTCATCCCACTCCACTCCAGCAGCTCCCCGCTGTTAACCGCCATTCACGCTGCTGCCGGGAGAAGCTGCCCCTTTCGTATCGTTGGAGGTGTCGGTACAGCGAGCCCCAGGTGAGAAGTCTTCACACCCCGCTGATGGGAGGCCGCCGTCCTGCTCCCGTAGCACTGTGTCCCCGGGGCGGCAGGAGGTGACGCACAGGCCTCAGGTAGCGCTGTGTGCCGGGCCGGCTGTATCCGAGGCCGGCTGTGTGCGATCCGTGTGATGTGTATGGGAGGCGGGGGATGGTGTGTGTTCCGGGTGTCGGTATGAAGTGTGATCGGAGCTCCCTCCTCCGATGTGATGTGTGGAGAGGATCCGGCCATTGTGTGCTCCGTGTGCTGCCCCACACTGCACATCTGTTCGTATAGGAGGCCGGCTATAGGACCAATCTGAGTGCTGGGGGAGGGGGGATGGCAGTCATCAGCCTCCACTAGACGGCGATCCGTGTCCTCCCCACGTAGTCTCATTGTGGAGGATGGAGGGCTGCATTGTGTCCTATCCTCACACTGGAGGCCTGATACCTGGGGATGGGATACACTCCATGTATTACAATGCCTCACACTGGAGGCCTGATACCTGGGGATGGGATACACACCATGTATTACAATGCCTCACACTGGAGGCTTGATACCTGGGGATGGGATACACTCCATGTATTACAATGAAACATTCTCACTCATCACTACATCCTTCCAGTCATTGGTCTTATGCCCGGTACACCCTGCGAGAATATCAGACGGAAAATACTGCATGCCAAGCGATCGTCCGATAATCCGATCGTTAGTACATGGCGTTCCAGAGCCCATCACCACAGTTCATGCAAAATTATCCAAAGGGACACATGGAAAATGTTTCTCGTACAATAACGGAACAAACTGTTTTCACTTAATCAGGACAGTATCCATAAAAAGGAAAAAAAAACAATCACGTGACCCAGACTGCGCATGCGCAGAAATAAAGGGATGCATTCCATCATCGCGGGACCTTGTATTCTGTCATACGAGGATTCTCGTAACTAGTAACCTGTTCATTGTCGGTATGAGACTAGCATGCAGAAAAAGACACAATCATTCATCCAATATTCTCATCATGTGTACTAGGCATTAGGGCCTGCTCACACCCATGTTAGAATGCGATATGCAGTTTTTAAATCGAATAGCATGTTTTTAATGCAACACACAATGTGTTTTGTACATGGTTTCCATCCCTGGTCACCTGGGAAAAATGTAATTAAAAAAAAAAACACCCTTCCAATAACAAGTTGTGTTTCCATTGACTATAAAGAAAAGTTCATTTTCAAAGTGGGCATTAAAAGAGAATTATGGTTTTTGTTTTTATAAAATCATACTTGCCGTGGTGGATGCTGTATCTGTCCCCAGCTATCTCTAAGGGTGAGACCTGAGCTATCAGACACCGCTGATCGCTCAGTTCTCCCTGCCGCTCTGGTCACCTGCACTCTGCTCTTCCAGGGGTCACTGACGTATCGGGCTGTGGAGGGAGCGGCTAGCTCAGGCTCTGAGCGGCTCAATGAGAGGCTGAGCAAGGTGCCGGTCCTGGATCAGCTTTGCGACGTCAGCTGATAGTAGGCTATAGCCCACCATCTGCTGAGAACGGATCACAGGAGTGCAGAACAAACAACACTCCACAGGAGAAGTACAGCCAAACAATTTTTGGCTGTTCTTCACCTTTAGCCTCCACTAGACGGCGATCCGTGTCCTCCCCACATAGTCTCATTGTGGAGGATGGAGGGCTGCATTGTGTCCTATCCTCACACTGGAGGCCTGATACCTGGGGATGGGATACACTCCATGTATTACAATGCCTCACACTGGAGGCCTGATACCTGGGGATGGGATACACTCCATGTATTACAATGAAACATTCTCACTCATCACTACACCCTTCTGGTCATTGGTCTTATGCCTGGTACACACCATGAGAATATCGGACAGAAAATACCACATTCGAAGCGACCGTCCAATAATCCGATCGTTAGTACATGGCGTTCCAGAGCCCATCACCACAGTTCATGCAAAATTATCCAAAGGGACACGCATGGAAAATGTTTCTCGTACAATAACAGAACAAACTGTTTTCACTTAATCAGGACAGTATTTTCCATAAAAATAAAAAAAATCACGTGACCCAGACCGCGCATGCGCAGAAATAAAAGGATACATTCCATCATCGCGGGACCTTGTATTCTGTCTTACGAGAATTCTCGTAACTAGTAACCTGTTCATTGTCGGTATGAGACTAGCATGCAGAAAAAGACTTGATCATTCATCTAATATTCTCATCATGTGTACTAGGCATTAGGGCCCGCTCACACCCATGTTAGAATGCGATAAGGTGCCGGACCTGGACCAGCTTTGTGACGTCAGCTGATAGTAGGCTATAGCCCGCCATCTGCTGAAAACAGGTCACAGGAGTGCAGAACAAACAACACTCCACAGGAGAAGTACAGCCAAACGAGTTTTTTGGCTGTTCTTCACCTTTTTAAAATTGCATCAAATATGCCACACAAGGTATAAAAACGCAGCAAAATGATGTGAAAAGTGGTTGTAAGCATGTAACCCAGTGAAGGAATCTGCAGTCTTCTCTCTACATTCATTCAAGGTGCTGAATTTGAAAAGCTTGTCTGAGATTTCAGAAAAAAGGTGGCGGAAAGCTGAAATTACACACTGCAGAGCTCAGTGAAAAGAGCTCTGAGAGCTGATTGGAAGGAAGAGACATGTCCCTCTTCACCCAGCTCATATGAACAGTGCTGAGGCTGGCAATCTGCTGGAGGTTCCTCCCCTGTCACCTTTTTTTCCTCTAGGTGGCAGGAATGCTTGTCAGAAGGGGTTCATGCGGATAGCAGAAGAACGAAGCAGCAGAGTAAAATGACACTCAGTGCTCTGCATTGACACAAGAACACACTAGAGAGGGATATGCTTTGTCCATATTTCTTGTCCAAGGTTTACAACCGCTGTAAGTGTCCATTCACACCCATCGCTGTGGTCCGGGGGCAATCGCCACACTGTATTGTACTTCCCTCCCCTGCCCCCCCCCCCCCCCCCCCCGTTTTTTTTGTTTTTTTTTGTCCTATGCATTTTTTTTAACATGTCATACAGACCGTTCATAAAGTGCAATTGGCTGCTGCATGCACTGCACTGATTGATTGCAATACTTTTTTTTTTCAACACACCATGCCCATACATCACCACAACATAGCCATGTGAACCGGGCACGAAGGAGACTGCAAATTTTGCCTTTTTTGGGACTGCACTGAAATAGCTGCTCAATGCAGGCCCAAGGTATCTGATGTGAATGGACCCTTAACTGCCTCCCGCCCGTCATATAAGGAAATGGCAGGCGGTGGTGGCAGCTTGCTAACTGCACATGCGCGCCCCTGGGGGTGCATGGCGATCGGTGGTGTGCTGTGTTTCTGGGACACAGTGGATCACCGATCACAGTAAAGAGCTGATGATACAAGCTCTGTCATGTGATCAGCTGTGTCTAATCACAGCTGATCACATGTAAACAGGGAATGGCAGTTCTCTTCTCATTCTGACAGCGCGTGAGGAGAGACGGTAAGCGGTATTCCTCAGAGGGGACATCTACACTGATCATCAGGGCACTGATGATCAGTATAGTCCCATCAGTGCCACCTGTCAGTGCCCATCAATGCAACATATCGGTGCCTACCAGTGCACATCAATGCCACATATCAGAGCTGCCTTTCAGTGCCGCCTGTCAATGCTACCTAACAGTTCCAATCAGTGGCGTCTATCAGTGCCCACCAGTGCTTCCTGTCAGTGCCCATCACTGTAGCATCATTAGCACACATCAGTGCTGGAGAAAAATTACTTATTTACAAAATTTTATAACAGAAACTAAGGCTGGCCATACATTATACAATTATCTGCAGATTTTCTGCCCAATTTCCTTTAGATTTACCTTCAACTGTGTAGTGCAAGGGCCTGCCTAATTGGATACAACTGAAAGTGTTGTTTAGGTTTGTCCTCCTATTATATGGTTTTTGGTAAATCTAAACCAAAAATCTGCAGGTAATTGTATAATGTATGGCCAGCCTAAGAGAAAACTTTTTTTTTTTAAATATATTTTCAGTCTTTTATAGTTTGTTTAGCAAATAATATAAACCCCAGTGGTGATTAAATACCACCAAAAGAAAGCTCTATATGTCTAAAAAAAAATAAATACAAATGTCATATGGGTACAGTGTTGCATGACTGCGCAATTGTCCTTCAAAGTGTGACAGCGCTGAAAACTGTCCTGGGCAGGAAGGGGGTAAAAGTGCCCAGTAGGCAAATGGTTAAAGGGGACTATTTTTCATGCATTTTTGCCACACTTGAAGGTGTGTTTTAACACGGCAAAAGTGTACTGGTGTGAACAGGGCCTTCATATTCATCATTTATTTCTGTTTCTTCTTTTATGCTTGTCCAATGTTTTCCACGGTACATGCACAGTTCGGCTACATTCACACCGGCGGTTTAAGCTGGCGCAAATGATAGTGGCCGGAATCTTCTGATTCCTGCTGCAGCTCTGAGTGGCTAGGTGCCGGCCCCATTCACTATGAAGGCATATTGCCGGGTGCTGCAGATATTGGCTGCCTCCACAGCCAGCGATTACCGGTGGTGGTTGCTGTTGGAAGCACACAAAATGCATCCAGTGGCGATTACCACACATAATCGCTGGCTGTGTAGAGAGCCGTGAATAGCTGCAGCCACCGGTGACCTGTCATTATAGTGAATGAGGCCGGCACACACAACTAGCCCCTCAGAGCCACAACAGAAATCAAAGAGGTTCCTGCAGCTACAATTCCCACCAACCTAAATAACCGGTGTGAATGTGGCCTGGGTAAGACACAAAACCAAAATTGATTCCTGAGAGATCCAGTGACATTGTGGTACAGTGTGATTGTGTATAGATCAGGTGAACAAACACCTTGCATGAGTGTAGTGAATGTGGATCTGAACCCAAGGACTGAAAGCTACATAAGATGAAAGGTCCATTCATACTGTTGTGTTAATGTAGTTTCCATTTTGGCTCATCTACACATTTGCAAGTAGGCCACACAGTATACGTGAGCGTCCAGAACCTCTATAAAGACTCAGTTGCTGTGTATAGCTATTCATAGACAGCAATACAAGATGCAGGTACGGGCCAGTGCTTACCTACAGCATGTGCATGGACCAATGCCCCAAAAGCAGATGGTTTTCATCCAAGGCATACAGTTTGTGCACGTGCTTCAAGAAAGTACCAGCATACAGCCGCATCTTGGAATTGCTTCCTATGGGGGGCTGTACACGGCCCCCCATAGGAAGCAATTCCAAGATGCTTCCTAGGGGGGGCTTTACACAGCAGTTGTGAGCCCTGGGGGAAATTTTATGAAGGTACTGGATGCTCATTCATGCTGCGTGCATGAGCATTTTTAGTAGGTTGAGAGGCCCATAGAAGTCAGTGGCAGCACATCAAAATGCATAAACATGCATTGTAATGCGTTAGCCACAGGTTACAAGAAATGTGCGACTTTTAACCATTTGCCGCCCGCCCTATGGCCGAATGGCAGGCGGCATATGTCATCAGCGTTCCGTGTGGACGCCGTATGGCGTCCTCCCGCACATGCGCAGATTGCGCTCCTGCAGAGCGGCGCGATCTGTCACCTGCCGTGTACCTCGGACACGGCCGATGACAGATCTGAGTATCGGCCCCGTTGCCGGTACCATGTGACCAATCACAGCAGGTCACATGACAGTTGTATACAATGGCTGGCTTCATTCATGCCATCCATTGTATACTACTGCCTAGTTGTGAATGGTCACAGCTAATCACATGCACATGTCTATTTTGCAAAAAGGGGTCATTTGGGGGATATCTGTACTGTTCTGACATTCTTGGACCTCAAGAAATTACATTGGCTCTCACTACTTCAGGATTGATCAATATTCAGATCTATACCATAGTTTGTGAACTCTATAACTTTCCTACAGACTAAATAATAAATACTAATTTGGGTTATTTTCACCAAAGACATGTAGCAGAATACATCTTGGCCTAAATTTATGAAGAACAATTATTTATTTGTAAACTTTTATAACAGAAACAAAGAAAAAGGTGGGGTTTTTTTCAAAATTTGTGGTCTTTTTTTGTTAATTTTAGCAAAAAATAAAAACCCCAGCGGTGATTAAATACCACCAAAAGAAAGCTCTAGTTGTGTGAAGAAAATGATAAAATTTTAGTTTGGGTACAATGTTGTCTTGCCGACCTCCTCCACTCTTCCTACCACTCCATCCCCCACAGCTATCTCCTCCTGTGCCACCATCCTCTCCCTCCTAGATTGTAAGCTCGAAAGAGCAGGGCCCTCAATCACCTCATGTTTTGCATTGTATTGGTATTGTTCTGTCACATGTTCTCTGTAATGTACAGCACTGAGCGAACTATTGGCGCTTTATAAATACTGTATAATAATAATAATAATAATGTTGTATGACCGCGCAATTGTCATTCAAAGTGTGAGAGCGCTGAAAACTGGCCTGGGAAGGAAGGTGTAAAATTGCCCGGTATTGAATTGGTTAAAGAGGAAATTCCAGATATGGCATTTTTTCCAGTTGTTATATTGGCCCAGCCTGGACCAATGTAACTCGGCATTTGGGCTCAGTTAGAAGATTGCCGTTGCTTTTGCATCCATCCAGGCTGTGTGCAAGCAGCCTATAGAAGTGTATGCAGACATGGCGGCTGCACGGACACGCCTGTCTGATTCGAGCATCCCATGGGTATGAAATAGGGTTCGAAGACTAGAAATCACTGTAGTAGATACTGATAGTTCAGTGATCTCTTCTAGCTTCTGAGTCCTGTGCTGAGTGGCTGCCCTGCTGCATTCTCATCATAGTACAGTAATTTGGCCATTGAGCATGGGCACCATTCAGAGAATGCTTTGCGTTTTCTTAATGAATGCAAAGTGTTCTCTGATTAGACAAGGTGGGGAACATGACCTTTCCACCTCGTCCAGTCGTTTTGCATTCGTTGCAATAATGTGAAGTGTTCCCTGAATGATTCCTGTGTTGAGTGAGCAACGTCCTGTGTTCAGAATCCAGCAGGGCAGCTACATGGCACAGGACTCTGAAGCCAGTGGTAATCACTCTAGTAGTAGTGATTTCCAACTTCTACGGGGATCCCATGGTTGTGGCACGTCATGCTGGAACAGTGTAACTATGTAAAAATTGCCATACCATTTTTAAACTAAACTTGCCTGGTAATCATGTCACTTCCTGTTATAGGGTGACAACGCTGTCATCCAGTTTATTTCCTGCATTGCCATCCTGTTACATCCATTTCTGGTAAATATTACAAAGCAGATGTATCAGTGCTCATTACACAGGAAACCCCTCCTGAACAATCACATGCGGCTGCTGCAGGAGGTCAGGAGCTCCGAGATGCAAAAAGGATAAAATAAATAGAGCCTGTATTTGTTTATAATGCACTTAGCAAAATAAATGTCATCCAGTTATGGGCTAAAATCTGTTTGTTGCTTCGACTTCCATACACGTTTCAATTGATGCACACTTCTGCCTACCCAGAGATGTATGAGGCCCTGTTCACATCAAAATCGCACTGCAATTCTGGCAAAGTGTGGCATGCAGGTTTTGTGCCATTCATTGTTAATGGCACAAATACATTGTTGATTGTTATGTGACAATCGCATGGCAAACCCCATCTCATGAAGCTTGTCGCCCCAAAAAGAGCAGGAGCTTCTTTTGGGTGGCAAGCTTTGTGCGATGCGGTTTGCCACGCAATTAAATTGCGCAAGAATCGCTTCAACACTGCAGCTCATTTGAGATGCCATTAAAAATTAATGGCACACTGCCATGATTGCAGTGCAATTTGGAATTGCAGCCAGAATCGTGATGATTTTGACCACGATCAAATTTCCAGATGTGAACGGGGTCTTGGTAATGTCAAGGATTGAATATTGTCTGACTGATGTATTCATTGTTAGATCTGTTTAAACCAGGGACCTCTGTTGCCTCTGTTAGGAGCAAGCTTTGTCCCCAAAGCTGATTTGCTTTTTTAGGGGATGACAGAGAATAGGGACTTTATTGTATTTGTACTTTTTTGCAACCATAAAGAGGAATAGAAAATGAGATTTAAATATTTGAACTAGACACCATTAACATCTGAACCATTTTCTCTGCAAGTAGGTACAAGTAGGCCCCTGGCTACAAGCAATGTGTGATTTCCTTAGTGTTTGCAATGATATGACCATCATGTTATGGGTTGCCCTCAGAGATATTCATGAGAATATCTAACGAAATTGGGGTAAGGGTGTGACCTGTCTTACTATTTATCATTGAAAGTAAAAGAAAATCCCACATTTTGGGCTGTCCCCAATAATAGGGGGGACATTTTCCAATGGCGACCTGGGGGTCCCCAAAGAATTCCCTTTTAAGTTGCAGGTATTTCCTCTCACTTCCTGTTTAGTTGTGGGACAGGAAGTGAAATCTCCACAGATGGCAAAATCTGACAGGGATTATAACCCTTC